>NC_133781.1:31880994-31915890 GCF_003597395.2 Chelonoidis abingdonii
GGGCGCCCCCCGCGAGGGCTGGCGGAGTCCGCGCTCTCCAGGGCCGGCTCGGCCTCTGCCCCGGCCAGCCAGGGCTGTGGGCGGGGGGCGCTCACGGGGACGCGGGTCCTGGTTGCACGCCGGCTGGGACGGGAAGGGCCGATGTTTTACAGCAGAGCCCTGGCTGGGGGCCCCTGGGGTCCCACGGCCGGCGGGGGGGAGGGCAGGTGGTACCGCTGGACTTGGGCCCCGCGGGGGGGCTCTGCACTGCCTTGCAGGAGCACGAACTCAGTTGCCTCTTGTGCAGTCTGTACCAGCCGGGTGCTTCATCCTGGGTGAGGAGGAGGGAGTTCCCTGCATCACTCGTCTGAGTGAGGAGGTGCTGCTGGCTGCTCGTACACGCCTCATGGCGCGAAGGGAACGGACTCCGATGTTGTGTGGTCTGGGAGCAGGGTGAGGAGTGCCCTGGCCAGGGACGGCCCCAGGCACCAGCATGCCAAGCCAAAGGGGGGTGATCTGTCTTGCCTGCGGAGGGTCTGCTGGTCCTGCGGGGCGGGGGGGACCTCCCGCAGGCGAGCTGCTGAAGACAGCCCACCTGCCATGCTTGGGGCTGCAAAATATCTAGAGCCACCCCGGCCCTGGTGCTCATGGGATAAATGACACATCTGTTAGCTCTTCCTGATTATTTAAATCCTGCAATCCTAGAGCCTATGTGCCATTTCTTGGCAGGCTGAGGAGATCCTTCCCAGAGCCAGCCCAGCGAATGCCCCTGATCAGGAAACTAAACTAATTCCCACTGCCGGGGGCTGCAGTCTGACAGTCTCTGAAGGTGGCTCTGACTGCTGTGCTGAGAGCTCTCGGCTTGCTTTGGGTGGTGGGCAGGCCAAGGTTACAGCACTGTCGAAACCACATGCCTGGAAAGGTCTCTGGGCCTGGTAATCACTGTGAGATCTATGGCAGTTCCCGACTGGCCACCTGCCCGTCAGTCTCCCTTCCAACTCTCCTCTGCAGAGAGACGCTTCCCCGATTAGTGAGCTGAGCCCACTCCCCCACAGTGATGCACCATGCCGATAGTGGACAAGCTGAAGGAGGCTCTCAAGCCAGGCCGGAAGGACTCCACTGACGATGGTGAGCTGGGCAAGCTCCTGGCATCTTCTGCCAAGAAGATCCTGCTGCAGAAGATTGAGTTTGAGCCGGCTAGCAAGAGCTTCTCCTACCAGCTGGAGACCCTGAAGGGCAAGTATGTTCTGCTGAACCCCAAGACAGAGAATGCCAGTCGCCAGAAGAGCTCAAATGAGGCCCAGATGAGGAAGCAGGGTACGTAGAGGGCTCTGGGGTTGGGAGCTGCTTCTCTTTCCAGTGTTTGCATGTTTGAATCTGCTGAGAACTCGTCCCTTGAACGTCTGGGCTCTCCTACACTACAGAGGCTCCACTGACATCACTGTGGCTCTGCAGCTCTGCAAATGTAGCAGTATTGTGTAGTTGCTTCCTGCAGCGCTGGAAGAGGTTTTCCATTGCTGGAATTAATCCACCCTTCCTAGAGGTGGGAACCAGGCTGATGGAAGAATTCTTCTGTTGATTTAGCTGCCGTCTATGCCGGGGGCACTCATGGCGTCCTGTTTTCACATGCCTGAGAGCCATACTTCAGTCAATCTGACTTCTCTGTGTTGACCAGGGCTCCGTCTCCTTTCTCAGTGACTCCTCTCTCTCTTGCAGGGAGTGACCATGCTTTGGGAGGCTCTGGGGATGGCGTCCCAGCTCCCCAGAAAGTTCTCTTCCCCATGGAGCGCCTGTCCATGAAATGGGACCGGATGTACAGGGTTGGAGCAGGACTCCACAACCTGGGCAACACCTGCTTCTTGAACTCCACTGTGCAATGCCTGACGTACACGCCGCCGCTGGCAAACTACCTGCTGTCCAAGGAGCACAGCCGCAACTGTGAGTAGGGGAAGGGCCAGCTGGTGTGGGGGCTCAGTAGGGCTGAGCTGAGTGTCCCCGTGGTGCTCAGCGGCTAGTGCTGAAGCTGATGGTTCTCAGGCGTTTGCTGGGTGAATCTCCTTGCGCAGTGACCTCTGGCACCTACATTGGAAAGTGCTGATTGAGGAGGGAGGCTTGTGTGTGAATTCCCCAAGGCCAGAAGGGACCTGGTGTGAGCTCCTGCATGACACAGGCTAGACACCATCACTGAGCCCTTCCTGCAAGTAGCCCAACCACTGAGCTGCTCTTCCTGGGGGAGTGTATAACTGACCTGCCTCTGCTTTATCCAGTTACTTTCTTGTATTGTGCCCACTGCTGTGGTCTCTGGGCACTTTCGTTTCGTTTCCCATCGGTCTGTTCCCCCTCTTCCCTGGCATGTGCTGTTCTGCCATCCACTTCTCTCTGGGAAGATCCCCTGTCCCTGCCAGGCTCTTCCTTGGTTCCAGCGGCATTGCCAGGTCTCAGTGTGGAAAGACTGGTGGTCTGGGAGAAACCCAGCAGGGAAGGAGGAGCGTCAGTGCCATGTGATCTGCCAGCGTTGTGGAGAGCAGGCCTTAGCAGCAGTCCCTGTTCCCGTCTCTGTGGGCCACGGAGCGACTGCAGGCACCCCTGGCAGAAGAGGGGAAGGGTGCAGGCTGAACAGGGTAGTGCTTTGGGGAGGTGCTATGTATGGATTGTTGGGAAGGGACCATGCTGCCCAGGTGGAGGGGGCCATTGCCATGAGCCTCTACACTGCAAGAAGTAGCTGGTCTGAAGAGATGCCATGGTGATGGTCACTTTTTAATGTAGATGGAGGGGTCTTGATGGTTCTGAAGGTATGTTCTCACTCCAAAGTTAGCCTGGCTCTTCCTCAGACACCTGTCCCCACACACAAACCTCTGACCCAAGTGTTTAGTCCCAGACACCCCAGGTAGCCCAGGTGCAATCGGCTAGAGCCGGAGAGCTGCATGGTAACTGGCTCGCTCTGCCAGAAGGATACAAGCCAAGCTGAGTACTCATGGGCCTCCAGTATCTTCCCCATGTTCCTGGCCGGAGAGACAAGTTCTCCCACAACTCACTGGGGAAGACTCCTAGCGCGGTTCTGCGTAGTGGAGCACAGAACTCATGGCTATGGCGCCAGAAGTCCTTGGGCCTCACACGGGTGAGCATGGTGCCAGTAACCTGGGTGGGGCTTTGCAGTATGGCAGCTCACACCCAGGCTAGGGTAACCCAGCTGCTTAGGTGCATGTGCCAGTCACCTGAGTTAACTCTGTGGTGAAAACAGAAGGCTGGCAGCCCCTGCCTTTGGTACAATGGCCTCCATTGTGAATGCTGGCCACCCGAATGCTGGCCAGTTGCCTATGGGGGCTCTGTGGCTCTGCAGATCAGGCTGGAAACCTGTGACTAGGGCATGGCATCCCGGGCTCTGCCTGTCAGAGGAGTGGGTGCTGTGCAGGATGAATTGGAGAGAGCAGTGTGGCTCCTGCAGCAAAATCTATGCCTAACCCCCTTTTTCTCCTCCCCACCCTGCTGCAGGTCACCAAGGAGGCTTTTGCATGATGTGCATTATGCAGAATCACATGATACAAGCTTTTGCCAACAGCGGCAATGCAATCAAGCCAGTGTCCTTCATCAGAGATCTCAAAAGTAAGGACACGAGCCCTCCCTTCTGCTCCGGGCAGCGAGGGGTCTCCCTTCTTTTCTCCCAGTACTGCTGGGAGAGGTGACGAGTGCACTTTGGAGGCTTTCTCTGCTTGAGCCCAAGGCCTGAATCTCCCGCTGTCTCCTTGCAGGGACTCACTAAAGCAACATGGCCCTGTACTGGGCATGTGGGTCATTAGCCCAGCCCCGTGACTGTGCCCTTGGCTGGGGTGCGCCTTCCTCCGCAGCCGTGGGGACAGTAAGAGCCAGGTGTCTAGTTAACTGGACTGATGGTCTGGCCTTCAAGTGGCAGCGTTCCTGTTTGAAGAAGGGGATCTTTTCACTGTCCCTGGCCAGTGCTCAGGGGCCGAGGGCTAAGCAGCTGGCTGACTCGTTTCTCTCTCCCCCCTCCTGCAGAGATCGCTCGGCACTTCCGCTTTGGCAGCCAGGAGGATGCGCATGAATTTCTGCGCTACACCATCGATGCCATGCAGAAGGCCTGCCTGAACAGTCACACCAAGTAGGTGGTGCCTGTGCAGAGCCCCAGATTTACCCCTTTACCCCTGGACTGAAGGAGGGGGCTGCCCCCTTAGCCAGACAATGAAAGCCCAACCCCTGTGTTCTGAGAGAGCAGGAGCCGCGGGGGACTGTCTGGGGCAAGTACAGTGCAACATGGGGCATGTTGTGCTGCAGGTGGCGCAGCTGCATCTGGCCGGTGGGGAACAACGTGCTGGCCCCCGGCCCCTCCATGCCTTGCAGCACCAGGATCCAACCTGCTCCTCCCCGTGCTCCTTGGAACTTGGCAACTCCACAGCCTGCTGGCCACTGCCTCCTTCCTTGTCCACTGGGCACAGCCATGGCAAGTGTCCCCTGGCACGCGGGGGGCAGGTTGTGGATGTGGCGAGAGAATCCTGGCACACTCACTGAGCTGAGGCCTGGGCCTGGCTTGAGACCCCGGCCCTAGCCCTGACATGCACCCCGCCCATTCTCCTGGAGGTAAGTCTCCCGCCGTTTTCACCAGCACCACAGAGCTGACTTCACCACACGCTGATCATCCTGTAACAGCGAAAGGTGCATCTGCAGGCCCCAAGGCTAGCATCCTGGGATGGGGCAGAGGGTGCCGCCCTCGCGAGGTGCCTGTCCCCGTGCCATCCACTGGAGTCGAGTGGTACATTGAGCTGCGTCATGCTTGGGGGAAGCCCCGTGGGCAGTGGCTCAGGGCTGTGATGTAGGCCTGTCCTATGCCATTCTGAGGGGACTGGATGTGGCCCTTGCATCCCCAGCACCTTGTTGCACTAACAGAGGTGTCTGAGCTGTCCCTGCTGTTGCCGAATCCAGCAGACTCGGCTGCCTGGGTAGCCAGGCCTCCCAGCCGGGAGCAGGGCTGGAGCCTGCTTGGGGGCTGCGGCCCAGGAGGCCTGGCTCAGAGGGAAGGGGGCATAGTGGAGGGGACTGTGCAAGACCAGCTGCTTGTCTCGTAGGTTGGATCGCCAGACTCAGGCTACAACTCTGGTTCATCAGATCTTTGGTGGTTACCTGCGGTCCCGTGGTGAGTGCAGGTTGTGGGGCACTTTGTCCTGGGCCCAGACAGACCTGAGCCTCCCTGGCAGCTTCTTCTCAGGGGCCCACTTGATTCCTTTGGGACCCCAGCCCACGGTGCTGCGGTGGGGTTATATTGCACGTTCTCTCTGCCGGCTACTGGTCCCTGGGCGTGTGGAGCCTGAGCTGCCAGTGGCAGCAGCACAGAAAGCTCCTGGCCAGGCTGGCTCTGAGGGCTCCCTGACCCTCAGCGAGGGTGCAGATATGTCCGCAGCACTGCCTGGTTCAACTCCACCCACTCTGCTTCCAGCACTGCACAGATGCTGGTGCTGCTTCCGGTTGGGTGGAGGGAGTTAGCAGAGAGCCTGGGCTCTGCTGTCCTGCTGCTTCCTCCCCGGGCCCAGATCCAGGGAGGGGAGTCGTCCCTCAGGGCTGTGCGGCAGTACCAGCTCTGGGTGCCACTTGTTCCAGGGTTCCGCCCTCTGGTGCACTTGGCATATTGCTCTCGGCTTCCCTTGCAGTGAAGTGTTCGGTGTGCAAAAGCGTCTCGGATACCTACGACCCCTACCTGGACGTGGCTTTGGAGATCCGGGTACGGGCACACTCGCCAGTGGGGTGGGTACGGGGCACATGCAGGCCTGGGTAGAGGTGGAGCCACGGTCAGTGAGGCTCCTTGTGGTGGACAAGTCGGCCCAGCATTGAGGAATAGTGCAGGGCTGCAGCTCCCCGTATAGCTGTGCAGTCTGCCTGCTATTCTGGGCCAGGGCCGGGAGCGCCAGGCATCCTGAATTCTGACCATGGGCCGGTGATTGGATGCAGTCTCATGGCAACCCCCACAGCGGCCTCCTCCTGGGAGGCGAGGGCATGTTGCCGCTGGACTGCCAGTTAGTGCCTGTGCAGGCAGGCCCCTTGCATGCCGGGGAGCACTCAGCCCGAGTGGCTGTAGGGTGACAGGCTCACACTGTCTGGCCTTGGGCCCATACTAGTGCCCCAGGGGGTCAGCTAGCTGCAGTGCCCTGTGGTGCTGGTGGGCAGCTGTGCCTCGGGGTTCCTGGACTCCGCCCTCTGACTCCCCCTTGTCGTTGCAGCAAGCCGCAAACATTGTGCGCGCGCTGGAGCTGTTTGTGAGGCCGGACATGCTGACCGGGGAGAACGCCTACATGTGTGCCAAGTGAGTCGTCTCCCTCGTGGGGGCTGCTGGCTCAGGGGAGCGAGCTCCTGGAGGCTGTTCTGCAGCGTGGCACGGCAGCCTCTCTCCTCTGCCTGGTTGTGCGGGGCTCCTGATGCCAGCCCAGACTGAGCTCAGATCTGGTGTGGAGCCTGGCTGGCCAGCACCATGTGCAGCAGGAGGGCTCCAGGCGCATCAGTTCACTCCTTCTGTTCCTTGACTCTGGGAGGGATCCCAGCCCTCTCCTCGCTGAGCGAAGGGATGCCCTGCCTCGGGCCCTGCCGGGGTGGCTGGCACAGGAGCGGAGGCTGGGGGCAGGAGCGGTGTGACGGCATCAGCTCATCCCTCTCTTCTGTGCAGATGCAAGAGGAAGGTGCCAGCCACTAAGCGCTTCACCATCCACCGTGCCTCCAACGTCCTCACGCTGTCCCTCAAGCGCTTCGCCAACTTCAGCGGAGGTAAAATCACCAAGGTGGGTGTCTGCGCGGGGATGTCCCTGGGGAGCAGGGCTGGCATGCGACGTAGTGCCCGAGCTCTACCCCTGCACTTCAGCTCTGGCCTGTGGCCCTCCAGAGGCCCTCCGACCCCTTGGGCGTGCCCCCCTCTTGCATTGTGGGGTGGCTGTGCCATGCAGATGACTCGTGTAACGGATCTCGGGTAGCCAAGGGGACGGGAGATCTGCCTCCTGAGCCGAGCAAGCCCCGGGGGCAGGTTCGCTGATGCCGGTCTCTCCTTGCAGGACGTGGGGTACCCCGAGTTCCTGAACATTCGTCCCTACATGTCTCAGAGCAATGGCGAGCCGGTCATGTTCGGCTTGTATGCGGTGCTGGTGCATTCGGGGTACAGCTGCCATGCGGGGCACTACTACTGCTATGTGAAGGTGGGGAGTCGCTCCTGGGCAGGGAGTGGGGCCCTGAGTGTGCACCCCGGGTGGCCCTGCTGGATGGTGGGTGCTGTCTCACCTCAGCTCTCTGCTGCTGCCTGGGCAGCCTCCAGTGCCCTGCCTCCAAGGTGCTGGGGGGTTCCCTGCTCTGCCCTGGCGCCGGCCAGTGGTTTCTGAGAGGCAGCGCTGGGGAGCACTGCCTTAGACCTGCCAGGGGAGGGATTCCTGGCACCCCCCAGATGCTCCAGTCTGTCTTGTCTCTGAGCGGGGTCTCTGCTACTGTCTGTTGCACACTCCTCCCCCAGGCCAGTAATGGGCAGTGGTACCAGATGAATGATTCCCTCGTCCACTCCAGCAACATCAAGGTCGTCCTCAACCAACAGGCCTACGTGCTGTTCTACTTAAGGTACGCGAGTCGCCGTCAGCGGCAGGCAGCTCTGCCCCGTTCCTTGGGCTCCTCCTCTGGCCCTAGGGATCGCCGGCATCCTGCTTCAAAGTGCTGCTTCCCTGGGAGGGCTAGAGATGTGCGCCTAGCAGGGATGGTTCAGCAGCTGCAGCTGGGCTGGCACGTGGCTGCTGGCCTATCCCCAGGGCACCTTCAGGCCTTGGCTGGGAGTGAGGGCTCCCGATGGATGGGTGGCCCTGCACCAAGCCCCGCTCCACCACGGCACCTGTTTTCTCAGCATGTCCCCTGGCTCCTCTGACTACACGTATTTCTCTGTCCTTGGCCAGAATCCCAAGCTCTAGGAAGAGCCCTGAGGGGCCCATTGCTAAGACTGCCTCTGCCCTGCCTGGCCGAGCCAACATTGTCTCTGACCAGAGCAAGAAAACCGTAGCCAATGGGCTGCTCTCTTCGCCGCTGCCTGTCAAAGTAAGTGTTCAGGCCTTGTACCAGAGACTCCCGAAGCACGGGGCTGCAGCTGTCCCTGCTGCTGAGTGGGAGAGGGCTCTGACTCGCTGCCTTAGGGCCTGGGATGCTGCAGACATGCAGGGATGTTCGGTATCTGCAACATGGCCTCTGCCTGGGTGAAACCACTTGAGTGCGCGGCACATGCTCCTCTGAGGTTCCTTGCTGCTGCTAGCGGAACATGTCTTGGCAGGGGACAGAGGGCAGTGTGGGTTCTGCACAGCCCAGAGCATGCTGTGATGGGTTAGACCCCTCTGTCTGGGAGGCAACCGTATGTACTGGGGTCTCACTGAGCCTCTCCTATTCCACCCGCCTGGATTCCCTCTCCCTGTTTTGCTGAATTAGGCTCTCTGGCCTCTTGACGCGCACAGACAGGTAGGGCCACACCCAGCTGTAGATAGACTGAAGTCAGCTCTGTGTGAGAGGACTTGCCCAGAACTCACGTGCACACCTCTTTTGGGAGATAAACCCAACCTAATACTGTCTTGCGCTGTGCAGATCTTTCTATATAGTGCAAACTCGTAAAATGTGCCCCCTCCCTCAATGCGGAGAGAGATGTGCACGACTTCTTCCCCCCCACGTATGAATTGCAGAAACTGGGTTATGTTGTAAGTTTGTCTACAAAAGGTAAATGTTAAGTGCCTATAAGGGATAGCAAACCGATCCAAGTAGTGTACCTTAGTAAATAAACAAAAACCGCAAACTGATTTTCATACACAGGCTAAAGATCCTTCAGTCCTGGGACCATCACTTCCCACAGTTCAGTCTTTGTCCCTCAGGTGTTTCCAGGTGTGGTGTTGCAGGGAGAGTGAGGTCCCCCCATGAAGTCATTTTTCCTCCTTTTATATCATCACCCCACTTGGTGGAAAGCTCCTTTGCTGTGACCTGGGTCAGACAGTTCCCCTTGTGCAGTGCTATCTCGGAGAGGTTTCTATTGCACACAGTTCCTGGGGTAATCCCTGCGCTTGTATGCATTTCCTCAGTGAGCCAGTAACATAGTTTGGCCTTGTCACTGTTGTACCTGAAAGGCTGCTTGGGGGTGTTTTCAGCCTCAGGACGTGTTTCAGTAACGCACACTTAGCCAAACGTCCTGACTTCACACACGACGATATTTTGTTGGATGGTGTGCATTGTTACTATCTAGCAGATCAAGACTTAGAATGAAACCTCACAAAACACTTCGTATAAGTTGTGTAACACGCCTTCTCGCCTGGGGTGGGGGCTAGGGTTGGCTGTATCCTGCAGCCAGCTGTGCTCCGGAGCAGGGCTTAGTTCGCAGCTCCCTGAATCACCCCCTAACTCAACTCCTCTGGCTTTGCCTAGAGACCAGACGGGACGCCTGGGAAGAAGCTCCAGGGAGCGGAGGAGGCCGGGACCCCTGTGGCCTGGGGTGTGTTTGGGGCCGGGCCCAAGCTGCAGAATGGGACCGCTCAGGCCAAGCCCCTTGCTGGGTTTCCCTCGCCCAGACTGGCTGCCAGAGCCGTGCATGTGGCAGCTGCGCTGTCTGATGAGCTGGCCAGGAGGCCCAGGAAGCCACTTGCTGTGTCCCAGGGCTTCTGTGACACCAGTGAAGCGAGCAGGGCCAAAGCCAAGGTCCCCAAGCAGAGCTCCTGGGAGAGCAAGGAGTCTCTGTCACCCACCTCGCCCAAGCACCTGGTGGAGCCAGCTGCACCCAGCCAAGAGCCCAGGGGCAGCGGGGAGGGCACTGAGCCGCGGGGGAAGGACTCCAGCAGCAGCAGCTCTTCCAGTCCAGCACACTCGGCCAAGGGACCCCTGCGAGCTAAGAGTGGAGCCAACAGCTTCTGCGCCTCTCAGGACACGGAGTACGGCCCAGACTCATCTGCTGAGCAGGAGGCCAAGCCGCCCGGCTCAGAGGACCCCCAAGTGGCGAAATTAAAATCCCTGCTGCTGGCCGGTGCCGCCCTGGATCTGAGCAGCGCCACATCGCCCCCTCCTGCCAAGAAGCTGGCCCTTTCTGCTAAGAAGGTGGGTCTGGGGTTGTACCCTTGAGAGCCATGCTAGTCATGTCCGCTCTCTGTGCGTCTGAGGCCTGACCACAGTGCCCAGCTATTGCTCTGGGTGCAGGAGAGCCCCTCACCACCAGCCCGGGTGGGGCCTGTCTGGGCCTTGGGCTTATTGGGCAACCCACCTTTCCCCAGAGCTACCGGATCCACACGTGATGGGCCCTCAGTCCCAAGTGACTTGCCATGACGTTGCCTTGCCATGGGGGGCCTCCGTAGCCCTCCCAAGGGACCACCCAGACCAGGCCCACTGCCAATCCTGCCTCCGGGCTGGTTGGAGCTGGTGCTGCCACGGGAGGATGCTGCAGCTGGGAGCATGTGGGAACCCCTCCCTCTGCAAGGCCAGGCTCCCCCTGGGTCTCTGTTCCAGTGCTGGGGCTCAGCCCGCAGCCTGGGGTTAGGGTTTTGGTTTAAATTTCCTTCCTTCCTCGTTTCCTTTGTGTTTCTAACCGAGAACACTCTTCTGATTCTTCTCCTCCCATCCCCCACTCCTCCTTGTCTGTGTCCATCCTCCTCCCCGTCTCTGGGCTCCCGTTTTGTTTTCCCCTCTTGGCTCATGGAAACCTCTCCAGACCACCAAGTTTTTATTTATGTCGATAACTGCAGGGCAGCACCCCGCGGAGGGCGAGCGGAAGTGACCACTGTGTGCCGCCCCGCCCAGCCTTTGCCGACCACTCCTCCCCCATGAGCACCACTCACCCTTCCTCCACCTCTCCCTGGCCTCCCAGCAAGTCCAGGTAAGCCGCGCAGATGCCCCAGCAGCTCACTTGGCCTCCCTCCCCCTGTGCTGAGCGGGATCCTTCGGCCGCAAGGCAGCGCAGCACCTCTGACACGCAGGGCTGGGTGTGCTTGCTAACCCCCCCTGCCAGGCCCGGGCCTGGGTGCATGGACCAGAGTGCGTCTGGCCGGTACAGGCTTTGCCCTTGTCTAGGAGCCTGGGGAAGCAGGTGCCCAGAGGCTGCGCAGGAGTCAGTGTCTGGGGGCCATGCGTGGCTGGGCTGTGGGCTGTTAGGCATCTCTGGCAGAGCCACAGGGATCCTGTGTGTGCTGGGCAGCATGGCAGCTGCTCTCCCTCCCCGGAGGCCTGGGCCCTCCTGCCGCACCAACTGTGCTGTACCTGCCTTGCTGGGCGCTCCACGGCCTGTGAAATGTTCAGTCTGCTGTCAGCAGCTGGTCGGCTGCCCTGGCGTTCTGCTTGTGCCCCACATTCACGTGGCTTGACATGTCTGCCACCAACTGCCTCTTCCCTCCCAGGGTACCAGCCTCCTCTGCTGCCTGCCTGCTGAGCTGCTGGCCTGCCAAGGCAGGGGCCTCTCTGTGAGTGCTCACAGCTGAGGGCTGAGACTGGGGTGGGGGGGCTGCCCTCTGGACAGGCCCCTGGACCATGTTACCGCGTCTCTCTCTCTCTTCTCCCCCCCACCCCCCCACCCCAGGGTGCTCTCATCTACTCCCAAATCACCACTTACTCGGAAGCCTGCCTGCAGCCTCAGCCCAAACTCTCCGCTCCTGGCCAGCAGCCAGCCCACCCACCCTTCACACCCAGGCAGGGAGAAGGGGGCCAGCCAGGCCCTGGCCGGCTCCTCCAAAAAGAGACGACGAAAGCGGCATCTTGAGGTGGTCTCCCAGGGCCTGGGCCCAGCAAGTGCTAGTGGCGAGAGGGCTGGGCTTATCAGCCCCTCCCGGAAGAGACGGTATCTGGAGGAGGGTGAGAGTGAGGAAGCTGCAGCCAGGAAGAGAGAGGGGCTGGGCAGTGGGGACCTGGAGTGGGAGCTCAGGCACCGAGCCTCAGGCTCCAGCTGCCACGTGGGCACTGGGCCCATCACTCCCCGGAAGAGAAGGAGGAAGAGAATGCGGCAGCTGGAGGAAGATCGCAGCCCTGGCACATCTCCCTTGGGCAGGTGAGGTGGGGGGTGCAGGAGCCTGGGCCTGGCGGCTCAGCGCTATGGGGAGTAAAGGTCCTGTGCTGGCTGTCTTGCTGGGTGAGGGGCCAGGCCCCTGAGCCCTGTATCTCTGCAATGAACCCAGCCCAGGCCCTGGCCCACTGAAGTCAGTTGCCCCCTTCCCTGCCCCTTGGCTTTGCTGTCTTCCTGGCTCTGCCTGGCAGGAGATCCCTGTGTGCGGCTGCTAGCCCATGGCGGGAGCTCTCATAGGGGCTCCTGGACCCTCTGGAGCGATCAGGTGTGGCTCCAGTGCAGGGCAGGCCACAGATGCTGGGCAGGCTCTGGGCCTGGGGTGAGGCTGCTGCATGACGATGACTTCTGTCGCCAGTCTGACCCTGGGTCTAATTCACAGCAGCTGCTCTGGGAAGGGCGAGGCTGCCACCCTGGCATCCAGGGCAGGAGAGCTCCGCAGGGCGAAGCAGCAGCAAGGTTTGGAGGTGGAGGATGACGAGAGCGAGCATCGGAAGTGCAAGCGGAGGGAGAGCCCAGGCAGCCCGGCTTCCAAGCCCGGCCCTGAGCAGGCAGCTGTGAATGGGCTCCACACCAGAGCCAGCACTCCAGGTACTGCTGCTGCACAGGTGTGTGCTGTGCTGGGCGTGGGCTCTCCTAGCCGGTGCCTGGTTCATAGCAGCGTCTTTGGCAGATTGGGGGGGTGGGGGGCAGGGGCAGCTGGCTGCTCTCCCTCTACCCCCAGAAAAACCATCCCTCCTGCCCCACAGGCCCTAGTTCTAGGCCACTGATCACACCCGGAAACTCCTCCTGCTGGCTTGGCTGCTAGGCTCTCGGCTGTGTCTGTGCCTGTCACTGGGGAGATGACATTGCCCTTCCCTCTGGGCTGTCGGATGTGACTTCCTTCAGGGAGGGGAAGGCTACTGCCCCTGTGCCTGGCTGATGGGGGTGGATGTCTCCAGGGGGCCTGGCTCTACCTCTAAGATGAAGATTTCCCCTCTGCCAGCTGTGAGGCCAGGCCAGGGCCCTGCGGAGCCCACACTGGCTGGGCTGGCTTAGTGCTCCAGCCATGGAATGGCTCCTTCAGGACACAGATCCCGCAGTGTAGCTCGAGGTTAGCTGTCTGCATGCTCACCCCTCCCTGGTCTCTGCAGTGCCAGTGTGCATCTGGGACAGCCAGGTCAGAGACGGCTCCACGCGGGACACTGGGACAGCGTGGCAGAGCAAGGAGGAGGCCAGCGTGGTGCAGGAGCTGCTCAGGAATTCCTTGGATAAAGCGTATGGGAAGCAAGGTAACATCCCAGCACTAGGCTGCTGTCCTAGTGGCTGTGCACAGGTGCTCCCCCTGCACAGAGTGCACTGGGCCGAGGCTGCAGGAGAACGGTACGGCCCCGCTTGGCGTTGCAAAGAAAGAGGCTGGTCCATGCAGCCGAAGGGGGGGCAGGGGAGGTATCTTGCACTGAGGCCAGGAAAGCTGTCCAGGTGGCCACAGGCCCCAGCTCAGCCAGGAGGGGCTGGTGGGTTGAGCAGCCTGGCACTGTGCATTAGTGCGGCCTGCAGTCGCTGATGGGCAACTCTGCTTTGCAGTGCTGACATGGGAGGGTGAGATCTCAGCCATTAGCCAGGATGCCGTTCGGGACATGGCGTGGGCCCGGCGCGCGAGAGTCACCGACGACTGGGACGAGGACTTCGACAGTGGCAAGGTGAGCTGAGTGCTGGTGCTAGTGGAGCATTATGGCTTGTTGTTGAGGCCCTGATCCTGTTGGAGGAGGGAACGATTGGACTTGGTCTCAGGAACTGATCCCTTCCTTGGGCTTCTGCCTCCTGTCCTGGCATGCTCCGTGTGTGGGGTGTGTGTGTGTGTATGGGAGCTGTGCCACCAGGTCTGACCTGGAGGCCCCTTCCCTTCACTCTGCCGTGGGCTCTGCTCTCATTCAGGTGAAGAAGAGTAAAAAGTTCAAGCGGGAACGGAGGAGACACTTCAACGCCTTCCAGAAACTGCAGAGCAGGCGTAACTTCTGGTCCGTGACTCACCCAGCCAAGGTGGCCAGCCTGAGCTACCGGCTCTGAGACAGGCCTTGCGGTTCAGTCCTGGCATTCGTGGGCCTGGTGGAAGAGTGGCTGCACCCTGCGGTGCTGATGTCGACTCGTCCCCTCCCAGCGGTCTCAGGAGCCAGGCTGAGGGCCGTGGTGTGTGACAGGTCGGGGTGGCTGTCCTTGGTTCTGCTGGTGTTCAGCGGCCTGTGCAGGGTGGGAGCAGAACAGGAACAGGAGGAGTGAGGCCCTATGGAACAGGAGCTGGTTCTTGGACACTGGGGAAGGTTGAGACTTGCGGGGGCTGCTGCTGCTGGAGTTTAGCCAACCTGGCTGGTTCACATGCTTTGTTGCCCTTGTACCGCCATGACTGGTGCGAAGGAGCATCATGGGGGTACTGATGCCTCCCCCCAGCAGGTAGCTGAGGAAGGACCGCTTAGGTCATGTCCCATAGCCAAGGCTGGGATGCAAAGCTGGGATGCCACAGCGTCTGGGTGACTCCTCCAGGCCCCTGCTCCTGGCACTGGGACTGCCCAGCAGCCTGCCTTGTGTCCAGCCATGCTCCTCCCTTCCCTGGAGCCTTGTGACTGTGCTGCTGTCACACGCTGCCTACTGGGGCAGCCATTCCCCT
Organism: Chelonoidis abingdonii; assembly: GCF_003597395.2. NCBI lineage: Eukaryota > Metazoa > Chordata > Testudines > Testudinidae > Chelonoidis > Chelonoidis abingdonii. The sequence goes on from NC_133781.1 coordinate 31,895,643, forward strand.
GCTGCACTCGCCCCAGGACTGCAGCGTGGTGCTGGGATTGTGTCCAGCCCAGTACTTCTGGGCAGAGAAGTGCCTCTCAATGGCGCTTTGTCACGGCTGCTCCCTGTTCTCTGCTGCTGCTCCGTGCCATGTGGCTGCTGGGTTAGGGCTGGCAGCCGGCACTGCTCTGCCTTGCAAACACGAGCTATGCTCATGGGGCTCTGAGGCTGCTGCCTATGGCAGTTTTCTGTTAATGCCTCCCCCTGTAGTGCCGATCTCCTCCCCACCCTTCCATCCACAGGAGCTGCTTCTGCCTGGGTCCCTGGGCGGAGGGAGTGTTGAACTCATACAGACCTCCTCCAGCCCAGCCAGCTGTTCTCGTGGGTGAGCATCACCCCCGTCCAGCTTGGCCTGACATGGCTGCTGCCAGAGTGGGAGAAGGGGGCTGTCCCCTGCCACAGCTTGGTCCAGCTGTGTGCATCCCTGCACAGAGAGCAGCTGCTCGCCCCTAGCACACCTGCCTTGACTTCACTCTGTTTGGCTTCCCCCGGTAGTGCCTTGGTGCGTCTCAATGATGGAGCGCTCCCTGCTCTCTGGGGTGGGGATGCTGCTGGGCCAGGAGCAGATGAGATGGGGTCTGCTGGGCTAATGGCTGTTGTGGGGGCCATGGGACGATTTCCTGGGGCACTGCTGCTTCAGTGGAGAGGCTGCCTCCACCCATCTGCTGCTGCGTGTCCATGTCTGCCTGGTACCTTTTAACTGTGTTCTTTGCACCGTTGCCCCTTGGCCAAACCCCCCTGCTGTGCAATTCCCAGGAAAAGAATGTTCTCCAAGTCTTCCACTGGCAGGGCCCTGCTCTCCCTGGGAGCTGTCCTGCATTATCGTCTAAATACCCGTTAACCTTTTGCACCCCCCTGTCAGCCAGACAGGCCAGGTGAAGGGGTTAATGGCTGCAAATCATTTCATTATCTCAGATGTGTACATATATCAAAGCCTGTTTAATGGCCGTTACAGCTAGGATTTGCATTTATTTAAATTTTCAACTTAGTCAAGGGGAGAAAAGCCAGCGTGAGACTCTGTCCCCACCCCAGGGGAGATTTCCCTCTTACGGTGGGGATTATTCTGACATCTTGTACAGTTTGCTGATTGACAGTTCCATAATCTCAATGTATGTGTGTGTAGATACCCGGAGCTGATCTGTACATGGTTGTATTTTGCACCTTCTGCTGGGGACAATGCAGTAGCCTCAGCTATTGCCAAGATCATGGTGCAATAAAGTAACCTGTTTTTGAGTCCTGGCTGTGTCCAGTTTGTGTCACTGCTGAAGAGCCATCCCTGACCTTGCCTGTGGCAGGCGATGAGGCAGCTATAAGTAGCTTGATGCCTTGGTTGTGGGGAGTTGGGCTGTCTTTAGCAGTGCATGTAACGAGGCAGCCTGGGGGATGGTGGAGAAGGGCCAGTCTCTGGCTGGGGAGGGAGAAGAGCCTAGGAAGTAGCAGATTCATGCATCTGCTTAGGGAGACCTTTCTCTGCTAAAGAGATTCTGTTCTAGCCTCAGAAGGCTTCTGTGCGTCTCTGATCCCAGAACAGCTGCTAGCGCATGCTTTGGGGCTCGAGGAAATAGCTCCCTGTTGTGGGGCTGGGGGCCGTGCACACACACCCATCCTGTGCAGAAGGGAAAGCAGCTGTTGGAGGGGTTGGTGTTATACTGCATGAAGCCCCACTCTTTAAAGCCTTAGCTGATCGCCCTTAACCTCTGGATCCAAATGGGCTCTCAGCAGCAGCCAATAGCACTGTGCACCTAGGGGTAAACCAGGTCTGTGGCCGTGTCAGTTCAGAGATTGGTGGGGGACAGCTGTTATGCAGACAGAACTACACAGGATCATTTTAGGGGGCAAGCCAAAGATGCCACATTTATTTTAACAATTTGATTTGTGACCAATAACTAATACCACCCCCCCCCACACACACACACCAGATGTTCTGCAGCTGTTGTATAGTTACCAGTCCTGAACATAGCTTCAGGCTGTGGCTTGATTTAGCAGCTTGGGTTGGTAGCTTGTGGCGGCTAGCTGGCCAGGAAAGCTGGGCACAAGGAAGGGCTGGGTCTGCCCTCCCATGTTGGCAGCAGAATGTTACTCTCCAAAGTCTCCCATCTCACCCATCCTGTTTGTAGGCTTTAGTTTGAATCCAGAGTCTATAGGTCTTGCTGTGTCACTGCCTCTGGGTTTGGTGACTGATCACCCGTCAATTACAGGCGACTTTAAGCCTGGGACCTGGCTTTGATCTTCCTCCTATTCTACCTTTGTTCTTTTCTTTTTCGGGTGGACTCTTCTTACTTTGTTAGGGCTCTTGTCTGCATCTTCAGCTGTTCGTGTTTGAACTCTATTTCATCAGGACAGGCTAGGGCTGGAGGTTGATTCCATCATCCATACCTGCTTCATTCGCACATCTAACCTAAACTAAGAAGATTACAGCAGGGTTTGCAAAAATGAAGGTTGGAGCCAGAGTGAGCGTTTTAAAATGGAGTTTGAATTACAATATGGCCAACACTGAACAGAAGTTACAATGTAGGCACGTGTCATGAATGGTGAACAGAATTTACAATACTGAAACAGTGCAAGTGTCAGTGATTTAAGCAGAAATGGGACTGATATTGAAACTTACAAGGGTAACTGGCTGAACAGCTATAACTGGTTTATGAATGAATGTTTTCATTCATAAAACTTTACTTATGAAGTTACATTAATAAAGTGAACAATTAAAAACAATGTAATTCATCAGTTCTACCTTGTCCCTCTTGGCTTCACAAAACAGCTGCTTCTTCTCTGCTGCCCGTAAACAAAAGGTCTCCAAGCGGGGGGGGGAATTCAGTATTGGATTTGCCATCCTCCTTCTTAGAAACAGCTGCTAGCCTCATCGGCCCCCACTCACCCACTTGCTCTTCATTCTGTTTTTCCTCTGTCCCCAGCAATGCACAAACTGCCTTGCTTTGAGGAGTGAGCACTCCTTTGTCTGCATTTCTACTTGCAGAGGCAGGCTGCTCTTGCTACCCTAGTGTCATTGCTCCTTTATTAACCATGCTTTTGTGGTAGTATCCCATGGTGCTAGGCCCTGCAAATAGTACCAGATACTGCCAATGGGCATGAGGAACAAACAGGAAGAACTGGAAGTCTTAGTCCATAAGCTAAGTTAAGACTTAATTAGCATCACAGAGCCTGGGTGGGATAAATCTCATGAGTGGAATATTAATAAAGAGGGAAGGACCAATAGGGGAAAAATGGAGGAGGAGGTGAGAGGCAGATCAGCTGAAATCCCTTTTGTAAAAATAAAAGGGAGGAAAAATAGGGGTGACATAGGACAGATCTACTACAGCAGCAGTTCTCAACTAGGGGGTCTCAGGCCCCCTGGAGAGCTGTCAGCAGGTTTTAGGGGATCCTTCAAGCAGGGCTGGCATTAGACTCAGTGGGACCCAGGCAGAAAGCCACAGCCACAGCCACAGCCACATGGGGCTAATGCTGAAGCCTGAGCAGCTTAGCTTTGCAGGCCCCCTGTGGTGTGGGGCCCATGCAGTTGCCCTAGCTTTTATATGCAGATAAACGATTGTCATGGCACAGGTAGGCCATTCAGTTTTTATAGCGTGTTGGGGAGCCTCCGAAAGAAAAAGATTGAGAACCGCTGTACTCTAGCACACCAAATCAGGAAGAGGAGATGGCTGAATCCTTTCTAGAACAAATGACAAATACCCCAAAACCAAGGCTGGCTAGTAATGAGGGACTTTAACCACCCCGAGACCTGCTGGAAAAGTAATACAGCACAATGCAAAATTTCCATAAGTGTTAGAATGTGTAGGGAACAACTTGTTTCAGAAAGTAGTCATACCCAGCTAGACGGCTGGTTCTGTCTAATAGAGGAAGTGGCAGCAAATCTGAAGATTGAAGGCAATTTGGGTGAAAGTGAACACGAAATGAGAGATTTCATCTTTCTAAGGAAAGAGCAGAATATGGATAGTGGTCTTCAAAAAAGCAGACTCACAAACTTGGAGAACTGGGGGTGAGGTCCCCTAGAAAGAAAATTCAAGAAAAAAAGGAGTTCTGGCAGTCTGAGGCACAAAGGAAAGATGGGAAGAATAGTATGAGGCCAGTATGGCTCCTGCAGGAACTCTTAATGACCCGAGAATTGCACAGAAAGTGGAAATGTGAATCCATTGCTAAGGAGGGGTACAGCAGAATGGCACAAGCAGGTGAGGACAAAATTGGAATGGGTGAGGCACATAATGATTTACAGGTAGCAAGCCATCTAAAGACAATAGGAAGAGGTTCTCTAAAGAGATTAGAAGCCAGAGAAAGACATAGGACCATGTAGCCCCTCTACTTCAGTGGGGAAGGAGAGCTAATAATGGATGAAATCAAGAAGGCTGAGGTGTCTAATGCCTATTTTGCTTCAATCTTCACTAAAAAGATTAATGATGACCAGATACTCGCTGCAATTAATATTAACATGGGGGAAGGAACACGTTAAAGAATATTTAGATTATTCAAGTCATCCTGTAAGGTTGGTGCACAACTAGCTGAAAACTTGCACTCAGATTTAGCAGAATTGGACAGCAAACCACGGTTGTCAACTGGGCGGACATATCTAGCAGGATCGTGCAAGGGTCTGCCACTATTCAATATTTTCATTAATGATGCAGATTAGGGTGACCAGATAGCAAGTGTGAAAATTTGATGGGGGGGGGGGGGGGGGTAATAGGAGCCTATATAAGAAAAAGCCCCCAAAATTGGGACTGTCCCTATAAAATCAGGACATCTGGTCACCCTAATGTAGATAATAGAGTGGCAAGTATACTTATAACACTTGCAAATGACACCAAGCTCCAAGGGGTTGCAAGTATGCTAGAGGACAGGATTTGAATTCAAATGACCTTGACAAATTGGTCTGAAATCAACAAAATGAAATTCAAAGCCAAGTGCAAAGTACTACACTTAGGAAGGAAAAACCAGCTACAAAATGGGGGAAAACTGGATAGTGCCACTGAAAAGGATCTGGGGGTTACAGCAGATTCCAAATTGAATACGAGCCAATGTGATGCAGTTGGGGGGAAAAGGCTAACATCATTCTGAGGTGCATTGTAATTGTCCTGATCTACTCAGCACTGGTGAGGCATCAAATGGAGTGTTGTGTCCAATGCTGGGTGCCAGACTTAAGGAATTATATGGACAAATTGGAGAGTGTCCCCAGAAGAGCAACAAAATGGTTTAGAAAACCTGACCTATGAGGAAAGGTTAAAAACCAGGGCCTGTTTAGTCTGGAGAAAAGATGACGGAGGAGGGATCTGATAGTCTCAAATCTGTTAAGAGCTTTCTGTCCTTCCTTTGCAGTTCAAATTGTACCATCTCAAGCTTTCATGCTGCCCCAGTGATTTGAGAATGGTGATGTCAGTTGTTTAGAGACTAGAATAATCCCCTCTCCTATACACCTCAGCTTCTCTTGTTTTATTTTCCATCTATTCATTCAGCTCTGCTGGCTGAGCTTTTAACTTCCATGTCTCATTCACAGAGTCTTGTTGCAGAATTATTGTTTTACTGATGTCTCATTCTGGCTGACTTCTCTTCTTTAATTTTTTTCTCTCTTAAACAATCTCCATGTATTCTTCTCTCTGAGTTCTTTTCACTCCTGCTGTCGGCCTGGCTGCACCCACACTTGCTACTTTTAGAAATGGCCATTGCTCTTCCCTATCGTCCAGCACTATCTTTAATTCTTCAGATCTGGGGCTGGGCTGTAGCTTGAAATGAGCCTTCACTGCTGTACTTGGGGGCCAGCTCTGTGCTGGCTGAAGAGTCGCTATTTCTTCATGCGTGGGACTCTCTGTCTGCTGTAGGGTGAACACTTAGTTGCTGGGCTGGGCTGGGCTGGGGGGGTGCCTATGCCATAACTGCCTGGCTGAGTCTGCCTAGCTCCGCTGGTGCAGCTTTCTCCCTTCTGTCATGCTGTTGAAGAAGACCACAGAGAAGCTGGTGCTGGTGCCACACCTGATGTCTGGTAGCTGATAAACCCTGTAACTGGAAAGTGGCACTATAAACGGGAGGCTTCTAGAGCCTTTTGGCCATCTGGGTACAGGCCCTCAGCCCCCCAAAGCCTTTGGACAAAATGAATTCAGCTCACAGTACTCCAGGGAGACAGGCTGGGGCTGAACATTATCCGCACTATAGGGGTGGGGAAAGAGAGGCAGCGATGAAATGACTTGAGGTCATATGAAGAGTCAGGTGGAGTTGGGAATGGAACAGGAGTCCTGGCTCCCCCCAGCTCCCCCCATCCCTAGACCCCCCAGAGCTGGGGAAAGAACCCAGGAGTCCTGGCTCCCCCCATCCCTAGACCCCCCCCCCAGAGCTGGGAATGGAACCCAGGAGTCCTGGCTCCGCTCCCCGAACTGGGGAAAGAACCCAGGAGCCTGCGCACCCGCAGACTCGCTCTCCACTCCGGCCACCTCCGGTATCACGTGGTCCCAGCCCATGGCCGCTCCCAGCTCGGCTTCAGAGGCCGCGCCCCGCCGGTGAGCTCCGCCCCCAGGTGGGCGGGGTCGGGAGGGAGCGAGCGCTGGGACCGGCAGCCGCCAGAGGCAGCCGGGGGCCGCGGCGGGCAGCATGGAGGAGGAGAGCGTCTGCGGTGAGCTAGGGGCCCGGGAGGGGGCGCTGTGGGGACAGCTCCCCTGGGGCGGGGCTGGGGCTGGGGCTGGGGCTGGGGCGCGGGCTCACCTGCCCCCTGGGGCACTGCTGGGGCTGGGGGAAGTGGTGGGGATGGGGCAGTGCTAGGCTGTGGGGGGCTGGAGGTCACCTGCTCCCTGGAGCACTGCTGGGGCTGGGGGAAGTGGTGGGGCAGTGCTAGGCTGTAGGGGGCTGGGGTGGAGTGGAGTGGAGGGGATGGGGCAGTGCTAGGCTGTGGGGGGCTGGGACTGGAGGTCACCTGCTCCCTGGAGCACTGCTGGGGCTGGGGGAAGTGGTGGGGCAGTGCTAGGCTGTAGGGGGCTGGGGTGGAGTGGAGTGGAGGGGATGGGGCAGTGCTAGGCTGTGGGGGGCTGGGGCTGGAGGTCACCTGCTCCCTGGAGCACTGCTGGGGCTGGGGGAAGTGGTGGGGCAGTGCTAGGCTGTGGGGGGCTGGGGTGGGGGGGAGTGAGGGGGCAGTGCAGGGGGGGACACCTGCCTGGTGGGACAGTGCTGGGGCTAGAGGGGACACCTGCCCCCGGGGCACTGCAGGGGCTTGGGGATGCTGTGGGGGGTAGGGGGACTGGGGGGCAGTGAGAGGGAGGGTGCCCCCCAGCATGGAGAGCGAGGTGAGGATCGCGTTACTGGGCTTGGGAAGGGCGGGGGGCGGGGGACTGTAGGACAGCTGCAGGGGCAGATGCTGTAGGCTGTTCTCTGTGGGTCACCCCTCCTGGGGAGGGGGCAGGGCAGGACTCCCTGTGTCTGAGGTCTGACGCTGCCACTCAACAGCTGGGCACATGGGCTCTCGCCAGGCACGAGGTGCGTTTTCTCTCTCTGGCTGCATTTGATGCTTCTTGCTGTTTCCTGTTGCTGCAAGTGATTGCCTGGGTCCTTTCCTCTGGCAGAGTGCTAAGCATGGGGGCAGGCGCGTAATGGAGTGTGGGGAGTTTAGAGCTGTGCTTGGGTGGGATGTGGGCACTGCTAAGGCTGCTCCCCGGTCACCCCCGGCAGGCCGGTCACCCAGCTCTGCTGGTGCTAAATCCTAAACTGCAGTTCTAGGTGCATGGAGCAGATGCCCTCAGTTCTATGGCTGTGGGATCTGATCACAGAAATGGTTGAGTCTGATGGGCATGATCTGATATGCTGCTTAAACCCTGACTAAGCTGAAAGGTGGGTCACGCAGTGGGGAGTGAGAGGACCTGTCCCAGGGGACTTGGCTGTTTAAATGAGGAATGTGTAGCTTGCAATGAGCTACAGGCAGAGGGAGAACAGATGCCAAGATGGCCTGGGATGGGGGGAGGTTGAGAATGAAAACACCTTGAATTGGTTGAGGAGAGGGAAGCTGGGGGTATAATCAATGTGCTCAGCCTATTGTGGATTTGGGTGTAATGTTCCTAGTAACCTCATCTACCAAGAGGAGTTTGGGCCTGAACTCTCCAAAGCTGTGAAATGCAGGATTTGAGCAGACACCTGCTCCCAGTGCTCCCCAGCAGGCCTGTATGTTGTGGGAGCTGATGGTGTGCACTGACACCAGGGAGATGAGCTGCCATGCCTAGAGGTGCTTAGGTGAGGCGAGGATGGAGCTGCAAGGCTAACTGAGCAGCTTCTCATTGCTTCAGTTGCCTGCTCACTTTACTTCTGGACAGGGTGTGCTGTTGTGAGCTTGCAGTTTTAATTAAAGTTTTCCTGGAGTACAGCCTGAGGGGGAAGGGGGAAACCCCCCCTGGCTCTTTTTTCTAGTTAAAGGACTTGTTTTTTAAATCCAAATTCCCTCTTGGCTGACATCTCTCTGCGACTTCCTTGCAGCAAGTCAGTGAATTAATATGTATGACCCAGTTATCAGCATGAACCCAATCTTCCCGCTAACAACTCCAACACAGACCTGCTTAAATTATCCTCTTACGCTGCTGCAACATCTTTCATCCTACAGACTGCACCAGGATTTCTTAACCCTTTGGAGGCAATTGCACTTGGATATCTTTGGCCTTTCAGATTTGGGGGCCTGGAGTGAACTGGCTGGAGCTCTGTGATGATGGTGGCTAGACTCCTCGGTTCACTTGGTTTGAGTGTTATGAAGTTCACATCTCAGATAGCTTGGACTTCCCTGGTAAGTCACTGGGGCCTGGTGTTGATGTCCCAGGCCTTGCCTGGATGTGTTGATGGGGTACCTGTTCTCAACTCCCTGTGTAGATGACTCTCTTGGTGGGAGTGGCTAGATAACAAACAGCTGTGTGCGCGCCTGTTTCTACACACCTGCTAGTGTTGCTTTTGTTCCTAACTCATTCAGGGAAATGGCTGCTGTGCTTGGAGTCTCATGCTGCTTCTGTTGTAGTCCTGGATGCCTTGTCTGGTGAAAGCAAAATGGTGCTGACCTCAGCCAGAGTGCACTGGAAGTGCAGGATTAGTGCTGCAGTGGTGGTCTCTTTCAGGCAAGTGGCAGGCTGCCCATCCCTGTTCTGAATGCTATTAGGATCTGTGAATTCTAACCAGGGCAGCGTTGCTGCTTACCATGTGCATGGAGAAGGACCCAGAGTTCTTGCTTGGCTGGTGCAGCTGCATGCAGAGGGAGTTACCTGGGCTGCTGGTGACTGTCAGTAGCTCTCAGGAGGCAGCTGATGGAAGAGCCCAGTGTTCATGGGACAGTGCCCCCAATGCACCCCAAAACTCCTCAGGGATTCTTGTACCCCAAGTGTCCCACTGGGACTGTGGCAGTGACCCCATCAAACGTGTTCTGTATTCAGAAGCTCCGGAGTCTCGCTCCGAGACTGACTTTCCTCCTGGTTTCTGTGCCTGGGGGGTGGCCTAGAGGCTGAGGAATTCTGCCTCGATGCACCATCCCCAGGGGCATGTAATGACTTTTTGAGCATAGACTAGACTGTGCCAGCAGGCTGTGGAGAGGAGCAGGACTGAGCATGCTCTGCCTGCCCTCTGCGGGTTGAGTAATCGACCAGTTCACATTACTGCTGCTCTGTAGCTTTTCTTTCTATCCACAGATCTGGGCAGAAACCAGTCTGCCCTACAAAGCATCCTGCTCATTCCAGCAGTTGTCAGGAACATGCTAAGCCAGGCAGGGCTGGGTGATCTGTATTGCAGCAAGGGGCAGAGAGTCCATGGCCTGGCTAGTGTGTTCCAATCCTGGGACATGGCAAGGCAGCAGGCAAGGTGTTCCCAACATGATGCTGGCATAGTGTGGCAGGGAAGGGGGTTCTTGGCCTGTCTTTCCATGGTAATAGGTGAGGCTCACTGGGTTTGTTCAGCAGATTTAACGTGAGCCTGCTGCTAACAGACAGGTCCCATTGTGGGACTTCTGGGTGCTGTTCTGTGCCAGCTGCTTACACTGCTTAAGAAATGCTCCCTTGGTTTATTTGCTTACAGGGAAGCCAACTATTCCAGGTTGTGCATGTGAGGAGTGTCCATCTGCTAGGCCAGGTTGGGGGGTGAGCCAAGACGTGTGCAAGGGTGTCGTGCCCAGGGTTATAACCTCCAATCCACATGCAGTCTCCGGTCTGCAATGGAAGGAATTATCCAGGGAGGCTTTGAAGTGTGCATCTCGGCAGGCTTGATTACTTCCCGGTATTCCCACTCACAATGTGCTGTGCTGGGTTCTTGCAGGAGGGAAGGATGAGGAGACCCAAGAAATAGGGCTAAAATTAAGCTGCCTCTGATCTTTTTTGGCTGTCACTTCAGAGGGCGTCCTCCAGGGAGCAGTCTCAGCAGCACCTGCCCTGCTCCCACCCAGGCTATGTCTAGATTATCTGTATCATGTCCTGGGAACAGAGAGAGAAACTGCTGTTTGTGTTCATGAAACCAAGCCCACATCCTGTGCAGCTGCTGTTCACACCCCTTTGGTCTGTTACCCCACATGTGGGCCCTGCTGGCTTGTGTGCGTGTATCTCTCAGTTCCTTTTCTGTCATCTTAGGGTTGGGTCAGTGGCTCTCTCTTCTGCCCTAGCAGCTCTGTCTGGGGCTGGTGCTTCATGATATGGTGACTGTCAGTTTCAGCATCACTGGTAGCTTCTGACTGGCTCTCAAAATAAACCAAGAAACCAGCTGTCCTTCTCCAAGGGCTCCCCTCTGACCAGCCCTTTGTGCTATGACTCCTCTGTCCCAGTGCAGCCAGCACTGCCTGAAGTGAGCTCTGAGCTTGGCTTTGTCTGACACAGCGGAACAGTAGGTTTCAGATTGCCTTGTCACACAGATCTGATACAACTATAGCTTCCCGTCCCCTGGGCTGCAGGACTCCACTGCCTGCATCTTCCCTCGCTGCTTCACCTGCTCTGCATTCAGCTGATGCTTCTGAACGCTGACTGAATTTAAACTCTCAACCAATGCTCCGCAAAGCCTTCCAGAGTAGTAGCTGGGTTTGAATTTCATAGCGTCTGTTGAACTGAACTTCTTGCAAACAGCAGATGCCAGACAGTACCCCCTTGCACCTGATCACTGCTACGTGCCGTGCACAATGTAATCACACTCTAGGCAAATAACAGACCTGGGCTAGGTAGTGCAACCACCCAGCTCCTCCAGAACTAACCTCTGGCTGCAGGCTCTGTCACTTCTAATATAGCGAACACTTTACGTCTAATTCCCAGCTCTCTCAGGGCCTTCCTCGGCCTCTGCAGCTGGACCCCTGGTACTTTAATGTCTCTGGGCAGGTTGGTCCAGGCCAGTACTTAATGGGCAATTTCTATGATGCACCTTGGTATTGGGGACAGTGGTGCTGGTGAGTCAGCAAGTGGGGATCTTCCTTGGGAGTTAGTACTCACCCTGTGGTGCTCCAGGGGCTGGTTTGATAAGATGTGAAACAGATCCTGACTGACCCTTGTGGTGCTTGCTTACAGTGTGGTGAGAGGTTGCAAGGGGCCACAGACCTGGCCAAAAACACCCTGTAGAAATCCAGCCAGGTTGCTGACCGCCACGCTTTGCTGGTTTACCAAGGCGGCTGCTCCACTATCCTGGGATATGTAGGAGTCCGGTTTTCTTGAGCCAGAGTTGTCTACCACAGCACCAGGGCCAAACTCCCATGGGCTAATTCTGTTCTGCCTTCCTAAACTGCCCCAGCAATTCCAGGCCATTATGGAGCTGCTCTTCCTTTTTGAAATCATTGTGCAGTATAGCAGAGAGCTGCCACATTGCATCCCAGAAGTGCCTGCATTTTGGTGATGAGTGAGTTGATCCCGATGTGTTTACATTTTGGTTTAGTTTGGAAAGCACTTGGATTTCTCAGGACATTTTCTTCTCTCTAGGGGCCCTCAGCACGGGCACTGGCAAAGCAGCCTGTGGAGCTGGAGAGTACAGAGCCAGATTTTTCTTGTGGCAGGTGACAGGGTTTTGTGTGGCCAGAGGCTGAGCAGGGACACCTCATTGCACCAGAGCTTGCAGATTGGTTGCTAGCCTAGCCACCCAGTGTGGTAAGTGGCTCGCCACTAGCTCTCTAGTCCACAGCTAGCTGAGGAGCCCAGCGCCGTCGAGTTTTCTCTGCCGCCTGTGTCTGTCTCAAATGCGAGGTGGTTTGCAACCTAAAGCTGGGACATCCCGGTCTGTCTGCTGTGCCAGCGGCTCTTTATGCTGCTTGGGGAGCGAGTTAATACGGCAGGCTTGGTGCCAGGGCCCTTGTGGTAACCGGGCCCTCTGCTGTGGTGGAGACGGGCTGCACCTTTGCCTGGGGACACTTGTCACTAGGGCTTCTTGTTCCTAAAGGACAGGGCAGGAAGGGCCCCTCTCTGGCCAGGCAGGGATCTGTGTCCTGGCCCCTTGCGAGTGGAGTGATTCCGCTGACGCTGTACTTATTCCTCACTGCACATGTGGTGTGTGACCTTCCCCCAGCTGCCTGCTCAGCAGAGAGCAAATCCCTGGGTCAGCAGATGGTGGCATGGGTGCGTCTCTGGGACCATGCTGCACCGAGTGGGGCTGCCCCATTGAGAGAGCTCAGAGAAGTGAATCACATTCACTCAAGGACTCAGAGCTGAACCCCTGTGGTTTAGCTGGGCAATGGGGCTAACAGCGGGAAAAGGTCTGCAGGGGGTCCTGGCAGCTGTGAACACCACGGGCAGTGCCAGGTGTAAGTAACTAGGAATGTTGTTTTGCTGGCAGTTAATTGGGAAGCCTAGAGCTGTGCAGAGATATCGCTCTCTTTAAATCTAACTAAATAATTGGGAGGAGAAGGAAATCAGGGCTGAGCAGTGGGTGCTGGGCTGGGGCATCGGAGAGCAGTGGGCAGAGGGGCCTCAGCAGGGCTGTTCTGCTGGATGCACTGACTTGTTGGGAGTTGGCACCAGGACTGGCCCACACCCCTCCCCTCCAGCCTGTGGGTGCCAGGGCAGTGGAAGCTCCTGGCAGGGGATTGGCAGGTAGTTGTACTCCTGCTGCACTCTGGGGTTAGTGACAGTGTGGGCTGGGGCGATGAAAGGATTTCTGTAAGAGGGGCTGGGGGTGGGGAGCCCGGGGCTGGGAGCAGGGTGATGCTGCAGGAGCTGATGGAGAATAATTCAAAGGCACTTCTTGCGCTGGGAAACCTGACCCTTTGGCTGGAGGACAGCAGAGGTAGCAGCCCCACACCTCACTGAGGTGCAATGTTCCCATCCTTTCTGGACTCTCCCTGGCAACCATGTGGCTGCAGCTCTGTGCCAGGGTGTACAGCTGCGGCATGAATGTCTGTTAGGGCCTCACCCACAAGCCCCAGCCAGCCGCTGGGCATCCTCTGTAGCCAGCGATCCTGAGCAAGTTCAGCATTTCTCCTGCGGCAGAGCTGAGAGGCCTGCATCAGCGTGGGTCCGGTGTGCAGACTGGCAGCCCTACCCTAAGGAGCTCCAGGGGAATGGGACGTGCCGGAGGGGCAGGCTTTGAGCAGGAGCAATGGAGAGCCAGGGTTGTGAGCAAAGGCCGCGGCGCATGGGAAGGGGGTGTGCAGCCAACGTGCCAGGTGGTGGAACCAGAGGGTGCCCATCGGTACAGCTTGGTTCTCCTTCAGCTGGCTTAGCTTCATCTCTTCTTAGCTCAGGCTGTGCTAGTTCTAGTGAAACAGGAAAACTCACCCAGGCTCCTTCCGTGCTGCTGGCTGGGGGTGAGCTGGGGCCAGGCACACAACCTGCTGGCATCTCCCTTCAGCAGTGCCAGCCCCCCCATCCACCCAAGTGCCACTGTGGGGCCCTGCACTGGCCATTCATAGCACCGAAGGGGGAGCAGGGGCCCAGTCATCCCTGAGTGGCCCGTGGCAGCTCTTGCTGATTAGCACGGAGTCATTTGAACTTGCTTCCCTGCTTAGGGAGCCCTGAGCAGCCCAGCAGCTCCAGCTCTTCTCCGCCCCCCGTGGGAGCCCATGCGGGCTGGGCAGCACCACTACCTCGGCATTCTGCAGGTTAAAGCCATGGGTGCCATTGGGTGGCCAGAGTGCTGTGAGCTTCACCAGTGTATGTGGGCTTCTCGAGATCCTGCCCAGCTTCCCGGACATGTGGAGAGCTGCCAATCAGTGCCAGGCCTGCTGTACTGCTGGACCAGCGACCCCCTCCCTGCCCGCAATGGGAGGGGCTCACCGGGGTTGCAGACATTTCTAATCCCAGCTGCTGAGCCCCTGAATCGTCTGAGCCCCACTGAAATCTCAACAGGGCCGGGGCATCTCCCAGCCCATGGGGAGTTTGCCATCTTCTCTCTCCCCTTCCAGCCCTGAGCTTCTGGAACCCCGAATCCAGGAAACCATGGCGTCTTCTCCCCTTGTAAACTGATCACACAGCCATAGCCACCCAGCGCCCCAGCAGTGCCCTGCAGAGCTGAGTCCTTCCCCAGGCCTGTGGCAGTCGCTGGCTGTGAGCACAGCATGGGCCAGGCGGGCACAGCCAGGACCCTGGGATCTGGAGCAGCAGCACAGAGAGTTTTATTGGTTTAAATAAAACCCACTGTGCACATGGGCTCCTGCTGCTTACCGTGAATTAAAGAGTTTTCGCTGTTTTGCACTTCCAGTGTCTCATGGGGTCCTGTACTGGGGGTTTTCGTTTGGGTTTGTGGGAGAAGCCCATTAGCTGGATGTTTCTTCTAATAAAATCAACCATTGAAATAGCTGAGAGGTAAACCTAGCCTGTTATCTGTAGGATTCAGAGTTAACCACGTGCTGACTCCAGTGTGGCCAGTGCATGCCTCGTGGAGCTATTTTTTCAGGCTGCCTACAGACTCAGGCAGGCATCACTGCACCAGCTTTGCTTGGGTCACATCCGAAGGGTTTGTCTGGACCCATCAAAGGCCAGATGTATCTTGTACAGTGGGTGCTTGCTTTCCGGAGGTTTTATAACACGGTTAGAGAGGGGACTGCAGGACATTGTTGGGCCAGGCCCGCTGGAGTTGGGGTGAAGTTCACATCAGTTTTCTTCCAAAACGCCCCAGGCCAGGACCCTCGCTCAGAGAAATGTCGGCAGGTGAGAAACGAGCTGGTGCCCAGTACACAGGACACATCTCTCTGCCTTGGCTGAAGGAAGGAAGCTCGGGGTGTCTATCTGTGAGATACAAATCTGTCCTGATTTCATACCAGCTGGGAGCTTCCCTGGCACACAAGGACGTTCCTGCTGCAGCAGGATTTCCTCTGGTGGCTGACACTGGGCCTCAGGCAAGATGCTGAGAGGACTGTGTACGCTCCATCACTGGCCCGAGTATCGTGAGCACAGTGCAACTTCCTCTGTGCCTGGCTCCTTCCTCGGCTTGAGCGTTTGTCTTAGAGCTGCTGGTGATGCTCAGGATCAAGGCTCAGCCATGTGGCAATGGCTGGCCGCTGGGGAAGTGAAAGCATGTGGAAATCAGAAGGTCAGGCCTGTAAGCCAGGAAAGCAGCATGCGGCCCGCACTGCTCTTCCTGGGAACAGTCGTTTTCCCCGTGTCTGCACAATCAATTGCGTCATTTGTCTCTTGCCGAGAGCCTCCCTGAAGGCCAAACTCCTGCCCCAAGTGCCCATGGGATGACCTACCAGAGGTTCCCCCACAGCTGGTGCTCCTTCCCCTCTGATGTCTCTGCCAGGGAGCTCCTGGCTGCCCCTTCCGCTCCTGACTCTTCTAGCTGGACTGCAGTGTGGTGGGCTGAGGTCTCTGTTGCTTGGCGGATTCTGGGTGCAGGGGCAGCTCCGGGCCCTGGCCTTTGATTCAGAGCTGGTTGCTTAGTGCCTTGGTGGTGCAGCAGCTGGTTAGTTCTGAGGGGTGGCGTCTGTCTGGACTGCCTAGGCTGCACTGTGATGCTCCCAGCAGGCTCTGACAACAGAGCAGCAGCCAGCTCCGGTGTCTGGAGGGGGAAACGCACTCCGCCCCATTGGTTGTCTCTTTGGGGCACATGTGGAGCAGGAGCTGCAGGGGCCTGAGGGGCTCAGGTGTGGGCAAGAGGGACAGGTGGCCAGGGCTGCAAGGTGCTGTGGGCTTAGGGCAAGAGGTGATGGTGAAGCAGGCAGCATCTGTCTTTCCAGCTCTGCTGCTGTCCAGCCTTCCAGCTTGGGCTGAAGCTCCTAGGCCTGGCCTCTGTGGCTGGGTCTGAGCTGCCTCGGACTCTCCCAGCTGCACACTGCATGAGCAGTTCAACTCAGCTGTCCCAGGGCAAGATGCTCATGAGCGGAGGATTTACATCGGGCATCACCCAGCCAGAGCCCAGGTCTAATTGGCAGGGAGGCACGTGTGGGGCGTCGGGTTCAGAGGGGCTGGGCAGACATTCTCTCTCCCTCTACCGTGCGAGATGCTCCAATCAGGCTGAGCCAGTGGGTCAGAGCCGGGGGAGCATCCTCCTCCTGCTGCAGCTGATGCACCTCATGCTGTTGGCCGCCCTTGGCGGGGCTGGAGGGGACCTCGCCACACCCTCCTCATGTTCGTCCCACCTCCATCACTTCAGCTTGTATGCGTTGTAGTTTTTCATGCACCTTCCCTTTATGCAGTGGTGGTTGCTATGCAACCACCAGGCTCACGGGATGCTTAAGGCTCTAATAATACAGAAGGCAAAAACTGACCTAGAAATCCCCCTGCCCCCCTGGGGGCAGGAGGGGTGGGCTGGAGCTGATAGGCCGGGGCAACTAAGGGAAGTTCCCCAACTAACTGTCCTCTAAGTGGCTTTGAGCCCCCCCAGCCGCTGCTACAGGAGCACCACCTGGTTAGTTTTCAGGCAGGGAGCTGGGATTGGCTGGCCTCCTGTGCGTGGGCTTTGTCAGCTGGGAACTTCCAGTTGCCAGATAATCAGTTCCTCTTGCTGGAGCCAGACCGGGGAACCCTCTGTCTGTCTGTCCCCTCCCACTCCCTCCTTGGTGCTGCAGAGCCAGGGCTCTGGCCATCCCTTTTCTGGCAGGTACGCTGCCTGGCCTGAAGTGGGCACCTGCTGGGCCTGGCTGTTGCTGCCCACTGACATCGGAGTATGGGGACGGTCAGCGAGCTTTGTGCCTCGAGTTTCCAAGCCTTCCTGTGCCCCTCTGCAATTGCCAAGGCAGGTATGCACTTTACCTTCCCCCTCTCCCTGTGCAAGGTGCAGGCAGCTGGGGGAGCAGGCAGGATCTCCGGCTCCTGGGAAGCCCTTAGCTGCCTGCTGCTCTGTGCCCTTGTGGCTCTCGCTAACCGTAGTGCATGGAGAGCTCACGTTCCCTTCGCTGCCTGTGTGTGCTGCTGGCTCCTGACCTTTTCCTGGGAGCTCCTGGCAGTGCTGCTGTGGTGCCAAGCTGTCCCTGCCAGGGAGCATGGGGTCACCAGGGGGCTGGCATAGCGCCACCCCTGTCACAGGGGTGCTGTGTGTGGTGCCCAGGACAGTGATTGGCTTGTGAGGAGGGTGCCAGGAGTCTGTGACTGCTGCAGCCTCTCAGAGGGTCTGGACAGGCCCAGGGTTCCTCCCGAGCAGTGCTCAGCATGTGTGCGCAGTGGTGGCATGGCCACTCCGTGCTGCCATCCTCAGGGGCCTCACCTCAGGATGGATCTGGCTGCTTCTCAGCCCCTGTTGGGCTGCTCTGCTGCAAGGCATGGGAATTATCACGAGTTTTGGAGGAGCTGCTGAGTGAAGTGTCATTGGCTAAACCACAGAAACCAAATGCAGTGCAGTGCTGAGACTGCCTGTTTCCATTGCTCTGGGGTAGCACGCAAAGGGAGTGCAAGCAACTCTTGGTCCCAGTTGCTGAAGTCTCCGGATTCTAGGTCTTGTCGTGGAGCGAGGGGGGGGGAAGGAGTGTGTCACCCTAGGGACCTGTAGGGCATTTGGCAGTGTCTGGCATCAGCTGTGTGGATGAGGGGTGGGGGACCTGGCTGTAAGAGGTGGCACTGTGCGCAGAGCTCCCATATACTGGGTGCATTTGATACCAAGCAGCTTTCAGGTCTCTAGGCTGGCAGTAGAGTACGAGGCATACAGGAAATAGGCATGTCAGGGTCCTGCTTACTGCAGAGCTGTGGGGCGCACCTCAGCCTGGCTCTGACCTGCTTCCAGCTGGGCCCGTATGGAACATCGTGGGGTCAGCTCTGTGCTATGTGTAGGGGACATAGTGCCTGCGATGGGCCACGCATCCCAGGACGCTGACTGTGGGCCAGAACAGACCTGCCTGCAGACTGGGCCCCATGCTGGCATCTCGTGGCCATCATTCCCCTCTGCTGGTTCTCTAGGGCATAGCTGTACCTGGTGAGAGTCCCTGGGCCCGTCTGGGGCACAGACCTGAGAGTGGCATGAGTTTGAGGAGCCATCCCTGGGCTCCCCATTCAGTGGGTGGGGGCAGGGACCAGCTGCTGGGGACGGCTCTCTGACCCCCTCGGATGTGTCCCCGTGTGCCTGCAGTGTCCAGCTGCTGGCCGCAGTGCTCCAGGTCAAGAAGAAAGAGTCAAGGGCCCACTGGACATCAGTCTGCGATTCCACGAGGGGGCTGAGGAGGGAAGACAACTGCCCTGCTTCTGAGGGGCAGAGACGGCTCCCTGGGCAGCGCACTGGCTGCTCCGGTGCCCACCCTCCTGGGAGCGTTACTGATGCAGAGGTGTCTGCAGAGGCTGATTTCCCATTCAGCTGGCCTGAAGGGGGTGCTCTAGCTGCTTGTCACTAGCTGGGAGCAATGGATCTGCCCCATGCTCCCTCGGCCCCCTGCCTCCACCCCTCTCCTGTGCCAGAACCAGACAGGTGGAGGCTGCCTGCTCAGCTGTCAGTGTCTTGCAGTTTGCAGAGGACAGAGTGAGAGGTTATCAGACAGGAGCAGGGAGGCAGATACATGCTGGGGAGCAGGGGAGGGGGAGCATGACTGACAGGTGGGGCCCGCAGTTCCCTGCTATCCCATCCCTCGGTTCCCCCCTATCCTGACGCACAGCCCCCTGGGCTTTCTGTAGCTCCACCGGTACCCCCGAATCATCACCAAAGTTCACCTGAGTTTCCAGGCAGGTGTGTGCTGTGCCTGGCTATGACAGACTAGATTCCCGTCCATTCAGGCAGGTGGTGGTGGTGGTGGGGGTCTCCAGGGAGTCGGCTGGTGCTTTAAGCCCAGGTAGCTCCTTTGACTCTGTTTCCCACATCGGTCACTGCCAGGCTCCAGGTGAGGGCTGCTGCCTGGGGAGGCCTGCTTGTAAATGGGCCTAGCTGGGGTTTAGTGCAGGCACTGGAGGTGGGGAGGTGGGGGGCTAGAGGGGGGCCAGGGCAGGGATCCCACGGCTGCACTGCCATTCCTGCCCTCGTGTTGTTTGGGGAGATGCAGCTCATGTGATGGCCCCTCTGCTCTGCCCCAGTGGACGGAAGGGGGTTCTCGCTTGGAGGGAACTGGGGAGCCTGCAGCCAGAGTGCTGAGTGAGCCAGTATCCATGGTAACGGGTCTTCTGCTCAGCCGGGAGGCTGCGGGCAAAGAGCTGCTGCGTCTCCTTATTGGCCTGGGCATGGGCTTGGGCTGTGGGTGAAGAGGAGTGAGGGTGATTGAGGCTTGGCTGCCCGTGGCTGGGGGTTACTCCATGTGGCAGCTGAGGAGCCTGGGCCAGCCTGGCTGTAGGAAGGACCCAGGCAGTGTCTGGCTGCATGCCCCTGGTGCTGCCCCGATCCGCAGGGGGCCTCTGGCTGCACCCTGTGGGAATAGCTCACTCTGATGTAACCCTGGGACGTGCGCATCGCGCAGTGAAAACAGGATGTGGTGGCCCTGTGCCCGCAGTGCTGAGGCAGCAGGCCGGGGTGGGAGGTGGGGCAGGAAGTTCCCCTGCAATGGCTGGGAGGTCTGAGTGCTCCTGAGCCGGCCTCGGGGAGCAGCCAGTGGGGAGTGGGACTTCCGTGTGCTGGTGCCCGGCCTTGTCGCAGAGCAGCAGCTAAATCCTCCCTTTGCCACATGTGGTCTTGGCCACCGAGCTCCCCGTTCCTCTGCACCCTCCTTGCCCCATGGCACTCCGAGACAGGTGCAGGCAGGATTCCCCCAGGTGTGTGGGGACTGGGAAGTCCCTCGAAGATCATAGAATCATAGAATATCATGGTTGGAAGGAACCTCAGGAGGTCATCTAGTCCCACCCCCTGCTCAAAGCAGGGCCAATCCCCAACTAAATCATCCCAGCCAGGGCTTTGTCAAGCCTGACCTTAAAAACCTCTAAGGAAGGAGATTCCCCCACCTCCCTAGGTAACCCATTCCAGTGCTTCACCAC
>NC_133781.1:31916158-31952018 GCF_003597395.2 Chelonoidis abingdonii
TCCCTCCAATTTTTCCACATCCTTCTTGTAGTGTGGGGCCCAAAACTGGACACAGTACTCCAGATGAGGCCTCATCAATGCCAAATAGAGGGGAATGATCACATCCCTTGATCTGTTGGCAATGCCCCTACTTATACAGCCCAAAATATCGTTAGCCTTTTTAGCAACAAGGGCACACTGTCGACTCATATCCAGCTTCTCGTCCACTGTAACCCCTAGGTCCTTTCCTGCAGAACGGCTGCCTAGCCACTCAGTCCCTAATCTGTAGCAGTGAATGGGATTCTTCCATCCTAAGGGCAGGACTCTGCACTTGTCCTTGTTGAATCTCATCAGGTTTCTTTTGGCCCAATCCTCTAATTTGTCTAGGTCTCTCTGTATCCTACCCCTATCCTCCAGCAAATCTACCAGGGAAAGGAGGGGCCAAGCCCTGCTGCACTCCCTCCCGTCAGCCACTTGCAGGGTGTCGCAGGTTCAGTTCTGCTCCCGCAAACCCTGTTGGCCCTGGCCAGTCCTGGCACTGCTTTTCAAGTCCTGCATTATCAAAAAGCAGGGCAGAGCTGTGCCCCCTGCAGAGGCCTGGGGCAGTGTGCACCTGGGCTTGGTGTAAGGGAAGGGTTCTGAACCTGGCTTTGGGGCGCAGTGTCACAACCAGTGAGACCCTGGCTCACCGGGAGTGCTCCTGGTGCAGCCTGTGCTTGGCTGGAGTCTTGCCCTGTGAGCTGGGTTGGCCTTCTGTAGTATGAGTTGTCTCGGAGTGTGGGGGAGTTCGGCCCTGCACCCCTGTTCCTGGGACTCAGTGACTCTCAACCAGCCAGTAAAACAGGTGTTTTATTGGACAACAGGAACACAGGCTACAGCAGTGCTTGTAGGCACAACCAGGACCCCCCAATCAAGTCCTTCATCCCCCTCAGTAGCTGATCCACCAGGCGCTGGAAGGTGGCCGGTGCTCCCTTGAGGCCGAAGGGCAGGGTCAGAAACTTGTAGAACCCCAGAGGGGTGATAAAGGCCGATTTCAGCCTGGCATCTGCTTCCAGCGGCACTTGTCAGTAGCCCTTTGTAAGATCCATGGTGGTGAGGTACCGAGCGCCTCCCAGCTTGTCAGGCCTGGGCATGGGGTAGGCATCAGATACGGTGATGGCAATGAGCTTTCGATAGTCCACACAGAACTGGATCGACCCATCCCTTTTGGGGACCAGCACCACTGGAGAGGCCCAAGGGCTGGAAGATGGCTGGATCACCCCCAAAGTCAGCATGTCCCTGACCTCTCTTCCTAGGTCCTGGGCAGTTTTACCAGTGACCCGAAAAGGGGAGCATCTTATAGGGGGATGTGACCCGGTCTCCACCCTGTGGACAGTCAAATTAGTGTGTCCAGGCTGGTTGGAAAACAGCTGTCGGTATAGATGCAGCACCTCTCTGATCTCAGCATGCTGGGCCAGGGTCAGCTGATCAGAAAGGGGAATTGCCCCCGGGGGGAACCAGCTTTTGTCCCAGGAAATAGATCCACGAAAGGGTCATCTCCCTGCTCCTCCCAGTGTCCACACACGGCCAGGACCACATTCCCCTTGTCATAGTATGGCTTCATTATATTCACATGGTACACCTGGCGGTGGTGCGCCCAGTTAGACAGCTCCACCACATAGTTTACCTCATTTAGTTGCTTCACAACCTTGAAGGGCCCTTCCCAGGCAGCCTGGGAATTTGTTTTTCCTCACGGGGATGAGAACCATCACCTGATCTCCAGTGGCGAAGGCGCAGGCCCGCGCTGTGCGGTCATACCAGACCTTCTGCTTCCTCTGGGCTCGGGCCAGATTATCCCTGGCCAGGCCCATGAGCTCAGCAAGTCTTTTTCGGAAGGTCAGGACACACTCCACCACTGACTCTCCATCGGGAGTGGCCTTCCTCTCCCATTCGTCTCTCATCAGGTCCAGGGGCCCCTTTACCCACCTTCCATATAACAGTTCAAAAAGCGAAAACCCATAGATTCCTGGGGTACCTCCCTGTACGCGAACAGCAGGTGAGGTAAGTACTTGTCCCAGTCCTGCGGGTGCTGGTTCATAAATGTTTTTAGCGTCGTCTTTAGCATCCTGTTGAAGCTTTCCACCAGCCCTTTGGACTGGGAGTGATAACGCTGAGGCCCAGTTGTGCTGGACCCCACATTTCTCCACAAGCACCGGAGCAGGGTCGACATGAAGTTGGACCCTTGGTCCGTTAAGACTTCCTTGGGAAACCCCACTCGGCTGAAAATGGTCAGCAGGGCATCTGCCACGGTGTCTGCTTCAATAGAGGACAAGGCCACCGCCTCGGGGTAGCGAGTGGTGAAATCTGCCACCACCAGAATGTATTTCTTCCCCAACCGGGTTGCCTTGCTGAGAGGTTCCACTATGTCCATGGCCACCTTCTGGAAAGGTTCTTCTATGATGGGTAAAGGCCTCAAAGCCACTTTCCCCTTGTTCCAGGCCTTCCCCACCCTGTGGCAGGGGTCACAGGATTGGCAGTACTGTCGGACCTGGGTAAAGACCCCAGGCCAGTAAAAGTTCTGTAGCAGCCTCTGCCTGGTGCGCCGGATTCCCTGGTGCCCTGTGAGAGGGATGTTATGGGCCAGGTACAGTAACTTGTGGCGAAACTTCTGGGGAACCACCAGCTGCCTCCTGATCCCCCAGGACTCTACTTCCCTGGGGGGAGCCCATTCTCGGTATAGGAACCCCTTCTCCCACAGGAACCTCTCCTCGCAACCTCTCCTCATGGTCTGTATCGCACTGAGGTCAGCCCGGTCCCTTGGCCTCCGCAAGGAGGGATCTTTCTGCAACTCGGCCTGGAACTCAGCAGATGGGACAGGGATGGGGACATGCTCTCTCTCATTGGTTGGGTCTGAGGCCGCAGCCTCTCTGAGCCGTGTCCCTGGGCGTTCCCTCCCCACCAGGTTAGGGTCCTGCGCCGACTCTGACTATGGGTCACGACCAGGGCACCTCAGGCGTTGCTTGGCCAGACCTCCAGGTCCCCCCCAATTAACACCTCTATGGGCAAATGTGGGTGTACCCCCATGTCCTTGGGGCCCTCCTTGGCCCCCCACTTCAGGTGTACCCCTGCCACAGGCATCTTGAATGGAGTCCCGCCCACACCCATCAGGGTCAGGTAGGTGTCGGGCACCATCCGATCTGAGGCCACCACCTCGGGCTGGGCCAGCGTCACCTCTGCACCCATGTCACAGTACCCAGTGACCCTCCTCCCTTCTACCTCCAGAGGAACAAGTCACTCTTTGGAGGGGCAGCCCTGCGCCCACCCTGTAAACCCAAAACTCAGAGCTTGGAGCATCCAGCCCCCCAGAGGAGCTGACCTGGGGCCCTCCTCCCTCCTTCGCAGGTGGTATGCGGCCAGCCCCTCTTTCCTGCGAACGCTGCCCCTCGTCCAGCTGGGTCTCTACCAAGTTAACCCGGTGTGAAGTAGCTCTGCTCAGTCTGTCGTTGAGCCTGGGGGCACTGGGACCATATGTGGCCCCTCTGGCCACATTGATAGCAGCTCATGTCCTGTTGGTCCCCTCGAACTGGTCGGTTGTCCTTGATGCTGGGCATTCCCCTTGGGAGAGGGTTCTCCCTACTCCCCCTTTGGGAGGTCCCAGGATGACTCTCTCTCTGCATCGAGGCGGGCCTGTTCCTTTGGGACTCCTCCCTGCCACCTCCCGACCGGCACTTCACAAACTCATCGGCCAGCCGCCCTGCATGTCGCGGGTTCTCTGGCTTTTGGTCCCTCAACCACAGCCTCAGGTCGGATAGGCACCGCTCATACAGTTGCTCCAGTACCAGCAGTTTAACCAGGTCCCTCTTCATCTGGGCCCCATCTGCCCGCTTGCTGGCGTATCCCTCCATGCGGATGGCTAGCTGCAGTTATGAGACCTCAGGGGTTTTATATTGACTCCGGAACCTCTCCCGGTACATCTCAGGAGTCAGCCCAAACTCGTGCAGCAGGACCTGCTTGAATAGTTTGTAGTTCCCTTTCTCCTCTCTCCCAGCAGGCAGTACAATGCCACGGCCTTGGGGTCCAGTAAGGGGGTGAGAACCCGGAGCCTGTGCGCAGGATCTACCTGGTGCAGCTCGCAGGCCGTCTCAAAGGCATCCAGGAAGTCATCGACGTCCTCCCCCTCCTTACGCTGGGCCAGGATGCACTTATCAAAGCTCCGAGCAGTCCTGGGCCCCCCCTCACTCACCGCAGCCGGGGGCCTGCTGCCCCTCAGCCTCACCAGTTCCAGCTCATGATGACGCAGTCTCTTTCTCCTCCAGTTCCCGCTGTCTTTGTATTGCTTCATGTTCCCTATGTCACTCACGATCCTCTAGCTCTGTTTTAGCTCTCTCTCCCATTCCAGCCACTTCCGCTCCACGGATGCTGAGCGTCGCTGGGATGATACCCTGCTGGCGGGTGAGCTTCGCCGAGATGACCCCCTGCTGGCCTGGGGAGTCAGGGTGCCCTCGGCATTCACTGGGCTCCTCCCCACCCTTCCCCTAGGCATAGGAATGGGGGGTCTCGGGAATCCCTCAGCTGCCGGCTGACCACTCCCAGCGGTGACAGACACTGGTTTATTGGACAATAGGAACGAAGGATATAGCAGAGCTTGTAGGCACAACCAGGACCCCTCAACCAAGTCCTTCTGGGGTTCAGGAACCTTAGTCTCCAGCTTGAGATTCCTTGAATTCCAACCACCCAGCCCAAAACCGAAACAGAACTTCTCCCAACTCCTTCCAGCCGGCCCCCTTCCTTTGTCCAGCTTCCTGGGCAAAATGCTGACACCCCTCCCCCCTGCTTAGCTCAGGTTACAGGCTGAGCACCTGTCCCTCACCTAAAGTTATCCTCTGCTCTCCCATCCTCCACACAGACAGTCCCTACTCTATCACATGAGTTCAGAGTGCTGCTTCTGTGCCAAGCTGCCCTGAGCCCCACAATGTCCATGGACCGGGAGGTGGGATGGTGGTGAGCTTCCCAGGCCCGTGCGCCTGGCCCTGGGGAGGGACTCGTGGCATAGGTGGGTTTTGCTAGTGGCTGGTGCTCTGGAGAGCCCTGCCCTGTGGTGGGTTTGCTCCCTGAACCCAGCAGCATCCTGTGGACCTGGTTGCCCTGAGACATGCCGAGGCCTGGTGCTCAGCAGAGGTTGGGAAAGCGAGGATGTAGCTGACAATCAATAACATGTAAAATAACCAGGCCTGTGGGACAGGACAAACCCTCTTCCTTCATGATGTGGGCAGCTTCTGAAGCAGTGTGGGAAGAACCATCCCTGGAGCAGGTCACGCTGTGCCTGCCTGCTGCAGGGCTTCTCTTGCTGAGGGCTAGATGGGCCCTGGGCTGAACCAGCCTGGCAGTGCCGATGTTCCTGTGTAACCAGCAGAGGGCAGCACGGGCCAAGGTGAGGCCCTGTGATTGACATGTCTCCCGTGGTGGGGCTGCGGGGGAGGCAGGATCTGGCCTCTTGCCCTGAGGCCTGGGCACAAGCGGCTGTCTGTCCCTGGCGAGAGAGAGGACTGTGCAGGAGCCGGAGCCGGAGCCAGCAATGCTACCTAGGGATGTAGCCAGTTAATTACCTTACTAGCCCTGGGCCACGGCCAGCGGGTCCTGCAGGTGTCAGCCTGAGCCTTGTCTGTTAAAGAGCTGGGGAAGGGGTAATGGGAGGGTCTGCCAGCACCTGGGAGCAGCAGGATGACGGAGGGGATGTAAGGAGATGGGCTGGCAGGCGAGGTGTTGGGACACCCACTGGACAGAGTGCAGTGCCTGGGGCCAGCAAGCAAGACCTAGCCCTGAAGATGATACAGCTGCGGGTGCAGAGGCCTGATGTCCCAGAGCAGGGACAAGTCAGTCCCCTCTACGACCCCAACTTGCCAGGATGCTGCACTCCCCTGTGAGCCCCTCCTCACTGGAGACATGCAGGGAGAGGGGCTCTGAGAGGGCCTGGTGAGTGCCTGGAGCA
The DNA here is from genome assembly GCF_003597395.2 of Chelonoidis abingdonii. Taxonomy (NCBI): domain Eukaryota; kingdom Metazoa; phylum Chordata; order Testudines; family Testudinidae; genus Chelonoidis; species Chelonoidis abingdonii. The sequence goes on from NC_133781.1 coordinate 31,922,106, forward strand.
GTAGCAGTGCACTGTGGCTAGGAGCTGAACTGGGGGAGGGGGAACCCCAAGGCTGTAGGCAGGGTGGGGAAGCCCATGGGGGAGGGGATCTGTGCCAAGGTTGGCCTCAAGCCAGGTCGCTGGCTCCTGTGGGCAGGCGAAAGCAGAGGCTTGGGGGCTGGCAGGCCTGGGGCTTGGCTGCTGTGCTGTACTGCGCTGTGCTTTGCTGGGGTATTCTGAGGAGCTGTCTGAAGGAACATGGCTGTTGGGCACTTTGAAATCTCTCACGTCCCAGTAGTGTCCTTGGCACCCCCAGACCGTAGGTCCAAAACTGTCCCCTACCCACCCCCAGGCCTGCTGCCCCCACCCCCGAAGTGTGAATTTCCCATCCTCCAGAGACGCAGTCTGAAGCCCCAGACCCAGTTGTCTGGGTTGGGTAACACTGCTGTTGCCTAGGGCCCATGTAGCAGGGCAAAGCATTTGCCTCAGATCCTGGGGTGATAGGAAAGCCCAGGTTGGCCATGGCAGAGCAGGAAGAGTGTCCTCCAGCCCAGGCCAGGGTCTGAGGCAGATGCTGTGGGCCGGGTTGGCATGTCTTGGGGCAGTGCCTGGGCCAGAGTTCTGGCTCAGAGCACTGCGTGCTGAGCTGGGGTTGTCTGGGAGCAGAGGGGTTAATGACTGCTGACAGCAGGAACAGGGTGTTGTACTGTAGCTCCGGATGACGCCTGCCCATCCGGCTGACAGATCACTGGCTCAGAGCAACTGTGAGTCATTCCGGGAAGCGCAGTGAGCGGCAGGTGTCCCACCCCGCCTGGCCTGGTGGAGCTACCTAGTGCTGGAGCCAAGGACAGGCCACAGGGCAGGCCCTGCAGGAGCACTGGCCAGGATGGTCCTCAGGACAGAGGAGGGAAGTGGTGAGTCGGCAGGGTGGGGGTGGCTTGCTTTATGTCTTGGGGGGGGGGGGTGTTTCTGTGGCCCCCCCATATGGCTTTGTGGCTCAGGTAGGAGTTAGGGGAACATCCAAGCCCCACTTCTCTGAGTGGTGTTAATGGGTGGCCTGTTGGGGAGGTGATGGGGGCAGCCCTGGGTCCCTCCTCTCCAGGGATTTCTGCTCCTGCCCCAGAATGCACGCTGAGCCTGAGTCCAGCCCTTTCCATAGGCCTGTTGTCAGTGCTGTAGCAGTGTCTGGCTGGCAGTGCCCAATGCACCCAGGAGGTCAACTCCGCCCATGCCTGGGGTGCTAAGGAAGCAATGATCCCACCTCTCCCATATGCTGGAGAATGGGAGAGCACAGGGACCCTGACTAGGCCATCCGAGGCCTGCCCCAATCCCCTCGCCGCATCAGCCCCTGTGGACTGTACTCTCCCCTGCCCCAGAGGGTAGCTCCATGGGGCAGTGCCTGCCTCCAGAATAAACACTCTGACCTGTGGGCATCCCAATGGCTGTTCGTGGTTTGCTGGCCAAGGCAGCGCATGGGCAGCTTGTCGGGAGCTGGGTCTCTGCTCTCCCTCCTGGCGAAGAGTTAAGGGTGCTGCTCCCTGGGAGAAGACATCTCTGGATCCCTCCCAGCTGCAGGCTCCAGTGTGTCTCCAGGTCATGCTGCTGCTTGCCCCGAAGCTTCCAGGCAGCTGGGAGCGTGCTGGGCAAATTGCAAATGGAGTAAACAAGTCCCACGGGCCCTCCTTGCCAAGCTATTGGGGACGGGGCGGGGCTTGGCTGCTGCTCTGTGCAAGTTCCCCTCCCAGGCCCCCTTCACCTTGAATCTTGGGGGGATGGGTCCCTTTGAACGGGTGCCTGCCAGAATTTGCTGGGGTGCAGAGCAGACAGTGAGTGTGGGGTGGCAGCAATTCCTAGAGCTTCCGGCAGAGCTCTTGGCTGCTGATGGGCTCAGCTGCCCCTCCCCCCCCCCCAAATACATTATGCAGAGAGACTGGCAAACCCTATTCAGTGATGGAGGGACCTTGTGCCTAACCAGCAATGTGTAGCTCTGCTCATGCCCCTTAACTCTGACACCAGCCCATGGCTATCCTGGTCCTAAGCCTCTAGGCTCTGCCCAGGCCCCTTAACTCTGACCTCAGCCCCTGGCTATTCTAGTCTTGGACACTTGAATCCTGGTCTCCACAGGAATAAAGTGGCGGTGGCATGTGGATGGCACCTCTCTATAGGGTGGCACGTGAGCTGGGCAGGGAAGTGAGATCTTGTGCATGTTTCTGGAGGCTGAATGCTGTGGAATTGTGCCAAGACTGGGGCACTGTGGGCTCAGTCCCTCTGGGAGGGATTCTTACTGGCTGCGGCACTGCCCCGTTCCTAACACAGCTGTGCCCTAAGCCTGCAGTCTGGGGGGCAGTGATACTGTCTGACACAGCGCTCTGAGGGAGGGGGGGTCTCCTTCAGCCTGGATGTGGCAGGAGGAGGGGGTGCTGCACTGGCCTGGCACCCAGCATGTGGAAATGCCCTCAGTAGCTCCTGGGGCTGCTTCAGATGGGCACGGGTCCTAGCTGGCTCCCTTTGCTCAGAGCTGGGCTCAGCTTTGTGCAGAATCACTGCAGTGCCTGTCCATGTCTCGGCCAACGTCTCAGGGAAGAGCCAGTCCCTGGCTCCTCCCTGCAGGTCTCTGCTTACCCCTTTCCCAGCAGTGGCCTCACTTGGCTCCTTGAGTGAGTGGCTTTAGTGCAACCCCCTCCAGGAGAAGGCCCACCCCCCACAGATTGGCCCATTCCTAAGGTGGGAAGAGGACAGGGCTGTGCTGTTGGTGGAGGCAGCGGGATTGCTCTAGGCTGCGGGGGGGAGGGGCTGACCCCGTCACTTCAGGAGGCATTGCATGGGGAGGGGGACAAGCCCGAATACCCCCACACACAACACCCCAACTACTCTGCACTCATCCTGCTGCTGCCAGCGAGCCAAGTCCTGCTCCTGAGCCTAGCGCAGCTGGTGGGCTCTGTCTTGACCTAAGCCATGGCCTGGTGGGGAGCAGTGGCCATTGCTGCAGCAGGCCTGGCCTGACTCAGTGGCCTGTGGCTGGGCCCATTGGGAATGGCGAGCTGCTGCACTACCCTGAGACCCAGGGCCAGCTGCCCCACTGGGCGGCATCTGGACTGAGTCACTGTCTCAGCTGAGATGTGGGCTCTGGCCCAGCCAAGTGGCGGCCCCCGTGGGTGTTGAGGCAGTGAAGGCCCCCTGCTTTCCCCCATTGTGGGGCTTCCCCACCTGTCCTCACAGGCTGCTGGGAGCTGGAGTTTGTACCTGAGCTACTTGCAGTAGCTGGGAAAATGTGGTGGAAGTATGCTGGGGGGACCCAGCTCGGACTCCTGAGTCCCTATGCAGTCGATACTGTCCAGGTTGGGGTAAGGTCCCATGCAGCCTCAGCAGTTTGATGTCCTGTCTGGGAAAGGTGGGTCTGCCCTGAGAAAGCGGGGAGAGTATAGCTGGATGGTGGGAAATGGCCCCCTCCATATTTCTGTGACCAGAGGCTGGTGTGGCTATGTCTTCCCCGGGCTTCCCTTGTCCTCTCTGCCTTTTGCCTCTGGACTCTGACGGGATGAGCCTTTAACTGACTCAGCTCCTGAGAGTCGCCTCCACTCCGGACAGAGGACGAGCGCTGATAGGCGCAGGCACCGTGGGGGAGCTGCCAGCCCTGTGCAAACAAGCTGCCCCACTGCATAGACACCTGGGGCTCCCTGCCGGGGGAGGGTTCCACGAATGGGTTAGGTCCCCTCTTCTCTATCCCCATGAGAAACAAACTGCGTCCCTGTTTCTCTTCACCTTTCCTGATGCTGACACTGGCAGGTCTGTGTCACGAGCCCATTTACCCTCTGTGCAGCAGCACTGCTATCTGCAGGCTCAGCTCCCACTGCCCAGCCTGACGGGGGGCCCCAAAACCCAGCCATTCTAGGGCAGGCGGGCACCTGCCCCAACCCCGTAGGCTGGGATGAGCTGGCAGCAGAAGTCTCGTGCCCAGCACTCCTTCTCATCTGTACCCGGGCCCCTTTTGCCTGTGCAGCATGCTGGCTGGAACCCTGTGGTGCTTGGGGTGTGCCAGGGATTCCTCCGTGCCAGTTCTCCCAGCCACCTCGTCCTCCAAGAACTGTGTGTGTTAGTGGTGTGAATTTCCATCCCTCCCCAAAGGCTCCATGCTGCTGTCTGCGCCTGGCTGCTCATTGAGCTAGCAGCAAGCTGGAGTTGTCCTAGGCTGGGCTCCACACCCCACTTGTGCACTACTCCACTTGGGAGTGGAACTGCCAAGCAACACAAGGACTCGTGAGCACTCGGAGGCACTGTCAATGCTGGCTGGTGGCAGCCAAGGGGCGGGGGAGACCCGCTTTCCTATAATGTGGTAAGCACTGGGCAGGGCAGCTTTGAGAATAGAGCTGAGGAAGGGCGGTTGTGTGGCTACAGCCAAGCTTCTGAGCCTGGCCCTTGATGTAACTGCAGTCCTGAGCCCTGCTGTGCTGTGTTCTGGGGGTTTCTTTGCTACCCATCACCCTGGTATCCGAGCTCCTTGCACGTGAAGTGGGTAGCACAAACAGCCATGCTTTCTGCACATCCTGTCTTGTCTCTTTGGGGGAGGAGCTTTGGTTTGGAGATCTGGGTTCAAATGGTATTTCCTTTGTTTGGGATTTGGGGTGTCCCAGCAGCGCCAGTATCCTTGTCGCTGTTGTGTGGAAAGCTGCAGCTGTGACCTGCAGGAAGGGCCAATTGAGTTGGAAGCTGAGCTGCTAAGTCACTGTGACCACATTAAGCATCCGGGGTGGGGCTGATGATGCCAACTCAGGTGATGTTATCTCAAGTCTCATGGTGTTTGGTCGTGGTCTTAAAGCTCCAGTTCCAGCTCTGTGATTAAGTGAGAGCCTCTGCTTTATTTTAGATCAATGTTTCTAGCTGGTTGTGCAGAAGCTCGAAAACATGACGTGAGTGCGCCCAGAAACCTCAGACCATGAGGCAAAGAACTGCCCCACACTTTTTGAAAATGGCACATGCTTGTTAAGAGAGTCTTCTAACTTTGAGGGCCTGCCTGGGAAGTTTTACATACATGGGGCTGGTAATGCTCGGAATCGATCCAGTCAAATCTGGAGGGATCAGACCAAAAGCTGGTGGCACTGACCTTTAGAAGGGGGAGTTCCAGGAAAGGGGAAGCTAGTCAAAAAGGCCCCATCATCAGAAGTGAGGAAATTTCCATGCTGAGTCTGGAGAGGTAATGTGACTGGAGCTGCCCGAGTGGTGTGCCTAGCCCAATGGAAAGAGGAAGCACTGCAGCCAGAGCAAAGCACCAGGCTTAAATGGCATGGGACAGGAGAGTCCTGCAGCCAAAGGGGACTGGTCCTTTAGAAAGCAGAAGTCCAATCCTAGGGACGGCACTACAAAGCACCCTAAACCATGATGGAGAACATCCAATGGAAATTAAGACAGCAAAGAAGGATTTGAGAGAAAAGGCAGAAGAACAAATAATTCTTTAAATGTGTCAGCAGCAGAAAGCCTGCAGGAAGCTTGATGGGTCAGCTGGACTGCCAGGGACTAAAGGGAGGAGGGTAAGGACATTGGAGAGACACTTAGTGATGTCTGTGTATTGGGCTTCATCACAGAGGATGCTGGGAAGAGAGACCTGCTCTTATCGGGTGATCTGGGGAGGGCTATCTTTGTGTTCGGTTTGCACTGTGCCTAGCACAACAGGTTCTGATGTGTGACTGGTGCCTCTAGGCATACCACAGTATAAATAATTATAATAAAGCCATAGATGACAAAACAGGAGGTGCTACTAACAGGTAGGCAATGTCATTAAAATTAGCAGCTAGTCTACCAAAAGAATTTAATGACTTTGAGGCCTGAAGTAATAGAAATGGGATGAAATTTAATAGTGCAAGGTCATGCACTTAGCAGAAGTTCTTATTAGTTTCTCTGTGCCAGGAGCTCATTAGTTGGTAATGACAGGAGGCAAAAGACCTGGGTGTGCTGATGGATCACAGGAGGCCTATGGGCTGCCGATGTGTTGTGGCTGTGAGAAAGGTAAATGCGATCCTAGGATGTACGCGCTCAGTATTTCCAGTACAGCTAGGGAAGGATTAATGCTGTTGTACAAGGCACTGGCAAGATCTTCCCTGCAATACCATGTGCACTTCTGGGCCCCCCTCTTCCAGAAAGCTGAATTCAGACTGGAGCAGGTGCAGAGAACGGCTGCTAGGATTAGCAGAGGAGTGGAGAGCTGAGCTGACCAGAGGAGACTAAAGGAGCTTGGCTTGTTCAGCCTCGCAGAGTGAAGGCTCAGAGGGGGTCTGACTGCTCTCTCTGAACATGTTGGGGTAAACCCCAGGGAGGGCAAGGAGCTATTGACACTAAGGACAATGCTGGGACCAGAACAAATGGGGACAAACTGTCCACGAATACTTTTAGGTAGAAAGTAGAAGACGGTTTCTAGCTGTTAGAGGAGGGAGGTTCTGGAACAGCCTCCTCATAGTAGTGCTGGGGGAAAACAGCCTAAGAAGTTGGAAGATGATCTGGGTTACACTTGAGAACTATTAGCTGGCATACAGTAATTGGATTGAAAGATGGCTACAGGTCTCAAAATGTAACTCTAAATGGGGAATCTCCATTGAGCAGGCATGTTCCTAGTGAGGACCCACAGGGATCAGTACATGATCCCACGTTATTTAACATTTGTATCCCTGACCTGAAAGAAATCCCAATATCCCGCATGGGTAGTTTACAGATGACATAAACCTTGGGGGCTGATAAATAATGAAGAAGACAGGTCTCTGATTCAGAGCAATCTGGATCACTTGGTAGGCTGGGAGCGAGTAAACAGTAGGCATTTTCATATGGCTAAATGTAAATGTCTTCATCTAGGAACAAAGGATGTAGGCCATGCTTACAGGGATGGGAAGCAGTGACTGAAAAAGGCTAAGGGGTTGTGGTGGATATTCCACTGAACGTGAGCTTCCAGTGTGATGCTGTAGCCAAAGGACCAGTGCGATCCTGGGATGTATGAATGGGAATCTCAGGTAGGAGCCAAGTGGTGATTTTAGCTCTGTATTTGGCACTGGAATAAGATGTAGGTTTTTACCAGGGTGGGTAATTAAGGATTGGAACGGTTTACAAGGGTTGTGGTGGATTCTCCCTCACTGGCAATTCTTTACATTCAAATGGGATGTTCCTCTAGCAGTTCTGCTCTAGGCATTCTTTGGGGCAGGGTCTCGCCCATGTTAGACAGGAGGTCAGACTAGATGGTCACAATGGTCCCATTGGCACTTGGAATCTATGGAGCTATGTGACAGCAGGGGCTGGACTTGACCGGGAGGGTCCCACCAGCCCTGTGTTCTACAGTAAATGTTTGGGGGATTTTTCAAGGGGTTGGGAACTGCAGAAACACCATTGAAATGATGACTCCAGTGGAATGCCTAGAGGAACATATGCAGCTGTTAAAGCACTATGACAACTCCAAGAAAATTGTGCCTCTGAATCCACTGGAACTGTAAGGCGACAAGGTGGAGACACAAGGGCTGGGGGAGAGGACTGGCCCAGAGAAGCTGAAGGTGGGTTTCCTGCTCAGCCTCAGGACAAGAAGAGTCAGTCACTGGAGTAGGAAGGCAAGGAACTGAAGTCTGATGAGTGCTGCCAGGAGCAAGGTGTTCGCTGGTGACTGCTGAGAGGCGCTGGCCTGTGTTCGCCCTGTCCCGGGCACGTGGAACGGTGCAGTCGGGGTTGTGGCTGGCTCCTGCGGGGGCCGCCCCTGCTCAGAGCGCACCTCGGGGGGCCGCGGAGCCCGCGGGCCGGTCCCAGGGGAAGAGGGAGCCGGGCTCCGGCCAGCCGGGGGTTAACGCCGGGCCGGGCGGGGCTCGCATTGGTGGGGAGGCGCCGGGCCGCTGCCGCCGCGGGAGCCCGGGGCCGATGGGATGGTGCGGGTCGGTGAGCGGGGACCTGCGGCGCTCCGGGCCCGGGGTGTGTGGGGTGGGGGTCGCTACTGAGGGCCTGGCCCCGGGATCCCGGCGTGGCCGCTCCGCCCCCGGGTCCCTGGGCGGGGACAGCCCGTCGCTGCACGGGGGCGGGACGCGCTCGGCTCGGGGCTGAGCGGGCGGCGGAGGCGTTTACACGGAGTTCGGATCCTTGGGGGCGGGGGGGCTCCCTCCGATTCTCAGTCCTGGGGCGGGTCTGAGCGGGGCTCCCTGCGCCGAGAGCCCTGATCCCGGGCGGGTTGGGGTCCGGGGGACGCCAGGGCTGGCCTGGCACTTGCAGTGGGGCAAGGGCGCTCACATAGCAGCACCTGTCCGCGGAGCCCCCGTGAGCCGCAGGGATGTGGCATCCTGCAAGGAGCTCCCCCATCGCCAGAGCGGGGCTGGCCGTGACCTGGAGGGACGGCCCCTGGGCATGCAGCACCTTGGATTCTGCAGGTTGTTTTCCCAGAGCTCTACGCCGCCGGCTACCTGCCAAGGAGAGAGGAGCTGGCTCCTGAGCCCAGCTGGTGGGTGCCTGCTGCAGAGATAGTGAGATAGGAGCATCCCCTTGGGAGACTCCTGGGGCAGGGAGGACACATTGGAAGGGGGGTCTTTGCACAGCTCTCCCCTCTCTGCAGAGGGATCTGCTCTGAATGAGCTGGGCACTGGCACACTCATCCCACAAGTGGGGAGAGGCCCAGCCAGTTGTAATGCATGTGATTTGCTGGCTGAAAGGGTAGCTTCCTGCAGGACTTGCCTGGTGCTCTGTCTTCGGGAGGCATAATGCTAGGGAACCTTATTTGCTGGCTGGGGCAGGAACGGGAACCAGGATGCCTGGGTTCTATTCTCAGCGCTGCTACTGACTTGTGAGGCCTTGGACAGGGTCACTTTCCCCTCTGTGACTCAGTTTCCCAAACCGTGTGAGGGATAGTGGGGACGGGGATGGCACCGCCAAGCTCCTTCTGCTCCACAAGCTGGGGGTGGGGTGGGATGGGGGACTAAGTGCAGGGGGAACTGAAATGCAGCCAGCTCTGGAGCTGAGGGTAGGGAAATGGAGCAGGCAGTGCCCAGGTGAGCCCCCTGCTCTTCTGGCAAGTTGTGCTGGGACCCGTGCTGCAGCTGGGAGCCTGATGGCTGGTGTGCTGAGCCACCCTCGGGTGTTATTCCAGGTGTGAGAAATCCCTCCCCCTCTCTGCTGCTGGGGGGCACAAGTGCATGGGCCATGTCCCTGCAGCAGGAGGGCTGCACATGGGAACTTACTTGACTTCATGGCATTTGTTGCTCTGCCCGGCCTGTCCCCGTGACCCCGGCTAGGGCACTATCTATCCCTTGAAGAGTTGTCTCCTTTGTATGCAGCAGATGCAGCATGTTCAGCTTTGGGCTCCTGCCCACATGTTAAAAGCTGCAAAGCAACAAAAAGCAGCTTCTCTTGTTGTTTGGTTTGTCTATTCAGGCGGCACAATGGGCCCTTGTTGTGTCAGGAGCTCTATCTCCTCTCTGAGACAGACCCTAGGCTGGGCTCCCAGTTAATCTCTGCCAAGGGCAGGGTCCCTGTCCCCTCACTTGGACTGTTTTTGAAGGGGGTGGCTGTGTGGAGGGGGAGGGACCTTCTGCAGTGGCTGCTTTCTGGCTAAAAAGGTTTGAGCCAGTTCCCTGGTCTTGGCCTCCCGTGGCCCTGTTGATTGTATGGGGGGTGGGGGTTAGCCAACTGGCCCTTTGCAGGCACACTCCCTGTGTTTATTTGGCTGGTGGCAGGCCCTGGGCAGAGCTCACTGCTCTGTCCTGGGCTGCTGAATCAGCAGGAATCTGGCAGTGTCAAGCCAGGAGGGAGCCCCCCGCAGCCAGCACTGGCTTGTTGGGGAGGAGTGTGGAATGTGAAGGACACTCGCACTCCTCAGGTGGAGCTTCCAGCATGTCCCGCCACCCCACTGTCTGGGGCCTGAAAAGGGCAGGGAGCCGAAGGGAAGGGGCCGTGGCCCATGTATGCAGATAGGTGGGCCCTGCAGCCAGGAATAAGGGCCTGGATAAGCTGACATCCAGAGGACCCCTGCTCCTGCAGGCCCCTGTGAAAGGGTGCTGTGTTACCCTTGCTGGCTTGCCCAGGAACTACCTTCTGGGTGCAGGGGGCTGTGGCTGGGAGCAGCCCCCAGACACGCTCTTTGGCTGAAGGCAGGTTTGAGGCCAGACCTGGCGTGCGGTGCTCACTCAGCTCTCCCCGTGGTCCAGCACGGCTGTTCTCTGCCTGCAATTGCCAGAGCGGGGCCCTGGGAAGGCCAGCAGCAAAGCCAGATTCATCCTTGGAAAAGGGGTCAGGCAGTGCAGACCCCAAGCTGTAGTCAGGAGTCAGGCTGCTAGGGCAGAGTAGGTGGCGATAGCCCCTGGGGAGTGCTGCTTGCTAGGCAGGACTGACCTCCCCAGTTCTGTCCTGCTCCGGGACCGTTTGGGGCACAGATGGAGTCCAGACGCCTCAGCATAGCACAGCAGCATAGCCAGGGGAGCTCCCAGCTTGTGCAGCGCAGGGCTCAGCAGGGTGCATGTGCCAGGCCTAACCCTCTCTCCTCTCCCCTCGCAGTCCCCAGCGACCTGACCCCAGAGGAGTGCCAGGAGCTGGAGAACATCCGTCGCCGCAAGCAGGAGCTACTGGCCGACATACAGGTGAGGGGGTGGGAGGCCAAGGGGTGGAAGGTGCTGGAGAGGAGCCCAGCTCTGCTCAGACCTCGAATTATTTGCAGGTGCCCTTTGTTCTGAGATGTGCTCTGGGCCAGGCCTGGCTGGAGCCCAGGACGCTTTCCCCATCAGCATGTCGAGCTCTGCAGCTGGCCTGCTGTTCCTCTCCCCTTCCCGCCTCGGATGCTCTGTTCTCGGCAGCCCTTCTGCGGGAGAGGGACGAGTGTCACCGCACATCAGTGTGCAGGGCGTTCCTCTGCCCTGCTGCTGCCCGGGGAAGAGGGAGAGGAGAGAAATTGGTGAAGGGCTCAATTAGCCATTGAAGCTCCGTGTGCGAGCATCACCTCACTGTGGCCTTGCCCTGTTCTCGACCGGGCTTGTCAGGTCGCTGTGGCTTGTGGCAGTGATGAGGATGCTCTCTCCCCTCTGGCCCTTGCTCCTCCCAGCCTGGGAGAAGGGCCCTGTCACCTGCCCCTCCAGCCTCAGCCCCGGGGCCCCTAGTCAGTGCTGTCAGGGAACACTGCTCAGAGGCAGGCTGGCTGGCTGGGAGCAGCTCCCAGCTCACGCACCATCCCCCTCCCCTCCGCTCCCCAGAGCAGCTCTTCCCCTGACGTTTCTGGGGCAGAGCACAGGGGCCAAAGGGAAGTAAGTCAAGGAGGCTGAAGCCGGCATGTTGGGGGCAGAATGGAGCGGGCCAGGAGCCAGCCATGGCTATGCCCCCCATTGGCAGTGCACGATGCTGTCTCTCCCAGAGATGCTCCCTTCTTCCTACAGCTGGGGGCTGGGTGGGGGCCAGTCCTGGGGTTGGTTGCACTGATTTCATGGGGTGCCCTGGCACTGGAGGCTGCTGCTGCCCCCTCCCTGGCAGGGCCCCTTTCTCAGTCTGTTCTCCCCTCTTAGGGGATGCTGGGCTTTCGGCTTTCTTGCATTTTCTGTATTTCATATTGGTACCTTTTCTGATGACCTATGACTCCTCCCGAGGGCCCGGGTGCTGGCTGCGTGCTGTGTGCAGCCAGGGGGTGATTGGGGGCTTCTGAGCCAGGCCTTTGCTCCATGGAGTTCCAGTTGCTGAGTAGGGTGCTGGGGCCCATCTGGGACACTCGTCAATCATGTCAGTGATTAAGGCAGCAGAGTCTAATTACCGCCATATGCTGGGCATGGACTAAAAGGATTAGAGCATAATTATGTTAACCTCTGGGCCTCTTCCTTCCTGTTGGAGCAGAGCGCCTTGGTGCTGCTTGGAGATTAGCGCCCACAGCGCTGCCGGCTCCCCGTTTGCTAGCTGAGCGCTGCCACCAGCTTGCTGGGTTACAGCACTGCACCTCACGGAGGGGCTTGCTGGGTCTCAGGGCTGCTCTGGGCTTGGCAGTCACCCCAGCTGGCCCTCTTTGGGGAGGGTCAAGGCTGCCCTCCTGTGTGGGTGGGGGGTTCCTGGCCTGGCTGGCACAGTTAACCTTGGGCTGTATCTGGCATGGTCTGTGTCCCTTGCCCGTCTCTCTGGGCTTGTCCTGGCAGAACAACACAGAGCCTTGTTCTGGGTGCACCGCCCCAGGGAGTGCTGGCCCTAGGCTTGGAGCAGGGACCCAGGCTTCAGGGCTCCTGGGTCCTATTGCTGGCTGTGTGACCCTGGACAGGTCATTCCCCTCCCTGGGGCTTGGGAGGGTGGGTGAGTTATGGGGTGTGAGCTCCTGGATTGAGGGAGCTGGGGGAGGTGGTGAGCCCCTCATGCCATGGTGAGAGGTCCTTGCTACCCACTCACCACGTGTGTCTGTCTCTCTTAGCGGCTGAGAGATGAGATAGCAGAAGTGACCAATGAGATTGAGAACCTGGGATCCACGGAAGAGAGGTGAGTCCTGCCCATGACCCAGCTGGCTGAGCGAGAGGGTGAGCAGCCACGTTTGGCTGAGCAGAGTGGCATCCAGCTCCCTGGTGCTGTGCAGCCTACCCCTGAGCTGCAGGCTGTTCCTGGGGCCCAGTCCCTGCAGGGGGAAGCAAGGCCCCAGAGGAGCCTGAGCACCGGCAGCCTTAGCTGTGCCCAGTGGGTGTGGGGACGAGCTGGGAGTTTCTCAGGCTCTCGGCCCAGCGTAACCCCAGCTTGGCTGCCGGCTGAGGGAGGGGTGTAGGCTAAGGAGGCCACAGTCCCATGAGCGCCGGCGCGGACTGGAATTCCCAGGCCACCTCTTATTCCTTAATGCGGTAACGGGATCTCCCGCCTGATCTGCTACTTCAAATGGCCCTGTTTTTCCATGGCCCAGCCCCTCAGTCTGGCCTTGGAGACTGTCTGCCTTTGTTGTTCTGAGCTGGTGCAGGCGGTGCCAGCGCGGGATTAGGGAGCCCTGATGGCCAGTGGAAACTGACTTGCAGTGTCACTTCCAATCACCCTCACATCAGGGTTCCCCTCCCCCTGGAGTCACACCGTGTGAAGCTGCAGCCTGCTGGGCCAGAGCTCCCAGGCCCTCAAGTCCCCATCTATCCTCAAAAGCAGCGTGCGGGGTCAGAGAGGAGCAGCCTTCTGTGCACTTAGTCTGCACAAAGCCCTTTCTGGTCCCCGGGCTGTCCCCGCACTGGGCCCGGGGCAGGCATGCCAGCTCTTTGGGGCAGGGCCTGCCTCCTGGTTTTCCTGGCATGCGGTGGGATCCTTTAACAATGAGGGGCTGAGGGCTCTGAGAACTTCCCCCCAAAACAGCTCTTTAAAATGGCCTGGTGCCCTGGGCTCTGGCTCGTGCCGCGTTCAGGGGCTGCAGCCTCCAGACCCAGGCGCAGAGAGCAGGGGGTTCCTACTCAGCCCGGATGGGGCTCACATGGGGCTCTCTGGGGTTGAGAAGAGGCCGCAGGCTGGCACAGGGAGTCTGCTCTGGCTGCTGAACACCTGGCTGCTCCCGAAGTTCAGAGCTGGCCTTTGTGCATTATAGGAAAACTATGCAGAGGAACAAGCAGGTGGCGATGGGCAGGAAGAAGTTCAACATGGACCCCAAAAAGGTAAGGGCAGTGCCTCAGGGGCTGGGCTGCAGGCAGAGACGCAGAGCTGCACTTACAGCTCCAGGGGAAGGTGGTGGTTCCTGCCCTGTTAAGCCTGTGGTCCAGGCACTGCAAATGCAGCCTCCCCAGGTCGCTGGGACAGACCTTCCTGGCCGTGCTCCACGTTGGGATTTGGGGGTACCATGTACTGGACAGAATGGAAGGGCCTGGGGATGGGGGACTCCGTCCACAGAGGGGGCTTCTCACTGTTGCACTGCTTCTGTCTCCGGGGTCCCCTTCCCATCGCTCTTACCTAGGGCCCCCCTCCCATGGGGGATGGAGCACTGCTGGATTCCTGGGCTCCCTTGGGAGGATGGCTTCCTGGGTGATGGGACCCTTGGCAAGGGGCAGCCTCCTGCGCCCAGAGGGCTCCTGACGGTTGCTTGCAGCAAGGGCTCCCTGTGCTGGGCTGGTGATTGGGATGCTGAGGAGCCTCCTGTCCCTCCTGACATGGGCTCGGCTGTGCCCTTCGAGGCAGTGCTTGTCAGTGCTGAGAGCTGGAGTCACAGACCTTGTTCTCCCGCCTTCCCAGGGGATTCAGTTCCTTATTGAGAACGACCTGCTGAAGAACACCTGTGAGGACATCGCCCAGTTCCTCTACAAGGGGGAGGGGCTCAACAAGACAGCCATTGGCGACTACCTGGGCGAGAGGTACCAGCTGCTGGCCAGGGCATCAGTTGATCACTGCAGGGGGCAGGGAGGAATCTCCTCTCGGTGCCTTATGGGATGGGCCCACTGGCCTGGGCTAAGGTGCCAGGGATTGGCTGCTGCCAGGGCAAGGACATGGGGCTGGCAGTTCCCATCTGCCCGCAGGTCCTGTGGCCATGGCAGCAGTGGGAGGGGCGTGTGGTGGCTGCTGGAGTGGAGGGCGTGCAGGGGTGAAGGCAGCGCAGGTGTCCCACTGGTGTCCCCTAGCGCTTCACAGAGGTGGCAGGGCCCCACTCCCGACCTAGCCTGTACCACACATGGTCAGGGGGGCGGAGGAGACAGTGCAGCTACCAGGCCTCTGAAATGAGCAGCGTGGGTCCAGTGCCCATAACCTGCTCGCTGGCTTGGTGCTGGGCTCCAGGGTCGGCAGGCATGGGCAGCCCTCAAGACTTTTATGGGAGGCCTGGGGGTGGGGCTGTACCTGTCTCTAGGGCTGGACCAGGCATGGGGCAGGGCAGCCCCCCAGGGGTGAGGATGCTACTGCAGCCCACGACCTTGGGGAAGGCTGAGTGTCTGTCACAGGTGCAGGGGGCTGGGTGGGGCAGAGTGCAACCTGGGGGTATGGTGCAGCCATGACTGGGGCCCCTGGGCTCTGCCTTTGTCCCGGCAGAGACGAGTTTAACATCCAGGTCCTGCATGCCTTCGTGGAGCTGCACGAATTCACTGACCTCAACCTGGTGCAAGCGCTGCGGTGAGTGTGTGCGCGGGGGGCTGAGCTGTCTCCTTGGGCAACTGTCTCCCCATCCCCATGTGCATGGGTGAGCCCTGGTGGGGTGCCCGGGGTGCTCTGTCAGGGGCTGGTCTGGTGGAGATTGTCCCCTGCCCTTGTAGGGTGTCAGCCTGAGATGAGGGAGGAGGGACTCCGAGGCCATGTGCCGCATCCCTGATACCCACCCCTGTCCCGCAGGCAATTCCTGTGGAGTTTCCGCCTGCCGGGCGAGGCGCAGAAGATCGATCGGATGATGGAGGCGTTTGCCCAGCGGTACTGTCAATGCAATCCTGGCGTCTTTCAGTCTACAGGTACCAGCATTCCCCACGGGGCAGGGGTACTCTGACAGACGGGCCTCAGGCTGCCCCAGAATGCTTCCTTGCCAAGCCAACTCCAAACCCAGAGGCCCCTGGAGAGAGCAGGAGAGATCTGCCTGATCCTTGGCTCTGAACCCCCACATGCTGCTGGGGCATGGGGTCTGCATTCCCCTGGGGCTCAGGGAGGGAGTGGAGGCCTGGTGTGGCCATGTCTGCCAGGAATGAGCCCGGGGACTGCTTTGTGCAGGGTGCTCCCAGCCTGGCCTCTCTGCCCTTCACCGTGTGCCTGGCCTGCCCAGGGCCCAGCTGACCTGCCTCTCTCTGCCCTGCAGACACCTGCTACGTCCTCTCATTCGCCATCATCATGCTGAACACCAGCCTGCACAACCCCAACGTCAAGGACAAGCCCACGGTGGAGCGCTTCATTGCCATGAACCGTGGCATCAACGATGGGGGCGACCTGCCAGAGGAGCTGCTCAGGGTGAGGGTGCGGGCAGGCAGGGGGTACTGCCTTGGCTGGCACCTGGGGCTGGGGCTCACTCTGCTGCCCGGCCTGGGGCTCGCTGGCCCCAGGCTCTGCTCCCTTGGCTCCGGGGAGCTGCGTCCTGGATTTGACTCTCGTGTGCTTCTCTCTGTGCCAGAATCTCTACGAGAGCATAAAGAACGAGCCCTTCAAAATCCCTGAGGACGATGGCAACGACCTCACCCACACCTTCTTCAACCCTGACCGCGAGGGCTGGCTGCTGAAACTCGGTGAGTGCTTTGCCCCGGGAGCCGAGCGTGGCCGCAGGAATGTGCCTGCAGCTTCTCAACCCCCTGCTCAGGGGCGCTAGCGATGGGCAGGCAGCGAGCTCCGTGGCTCAGCCTGCAGGGAAAGCTGCATCTCCTGGCCCCAGCTCTGCAGCCTCCCCAAGGCACTTTCCCCAGTAATGGAGCCTCAGTCAGTCCCACCTTGCCCTTGGTGGCACTGTGCAACCCTGCTGGCCTTCAGCAAGGCTGGCCGGGTCTCCCTGGGAATCCAGCCTCACTTTCTGGTGACTGTGGAATGGGATGGGGTGGACCTGGGGGATGCAATGCTGGCAGGCAGGGAAGGTCCTGTGGTCACTAGTGCTGGGAGGAAGGGGAAGGGAAAGTGGTGGGGGGAGTGTCCCAGGAATCATGGTGTCAGCAGTGTGGGAGGAATGGGGGACAGTCCCAGGGGCTGTGGTGCTCGGGGAGGGATTGAGGGGACGGTCCCGGGGGCTGTGATGCTTGGGAAGGGATTGAGGGGACGGTCCCGGGGGCTGTGATGCTCAGGGAGGGATTAGGGGGACGGCCCTGGGGGCTGCCGTGCTCGGGGAGGGATTGAGGGGACGGCCCTGGGGGCTGCGGTGCTCGGGGAGGGATTGAGGGGACGGTCCCGGGGGCTGTGATGCTTGGGGAGGGATTGGGGGGACGGCCCTGGGGCCTGCGGTGCTTGGGGAGGGATTGAGGGGACAGTCCCAGGGGCTGTGATGCTCGGAGGATGGGGGTGCGTCCTGGGGGCCATCGGGGGGAGTCGGGACGTGCTGCGGGGGAGGTGGAGGATCCGGGGGGCCGTGGTCCTGAGAGGGGGAGGGCTGTGGAGGTCCGGGGGGCTGTGGTACCGGCAGGGAGGGACTGGTTGGGGGCTAGTGACTGTGCCCAGCATCTTGGCTGCATCCTGCTGGAGTGTCTTCTGCCACACTCACTCAAAGGTGAACTGCGAGCTGCCCCAGGCTGTATGCATCTCCTCCATGCCACAGCCTGGTTCCTGGCACACCCTCCCCAGAGCATCATCACCTTGCACATCCTGGCTCCACATGCAGGCAACATGCATGGCATCCCTGCACCCCGGCTGCAGCTCCCCACAGCACCAGCAGCCCCTCCCCAGCTGTGCAGCCACCCTGGCTCATGGGTTTCTTTGTTTCAGTAGCTATGTTGGGGTTTTCTTGTCTGTGACTCGGATGAGAACTGGGGCTGCAGAGACCCGACAGGCCCTGGCAGGAGCTGACTCCATCTGGAGGCTTTTCCCTGGGGCTCTTGCTGTGGTTTGGACTGTACCCTCTCACATCTCTCTGCCTTGTGCCACCCCCATCGGTAGCAGGAGAGGGCCTGCCACTCACACAGGACGTGCCTAGAGCAGGGGTACCCAGCCTGCCCTCCGGCCCTCCTGGTCGCCTGCACAAGCCTGGGCTGGGGCATTGACAGGGCTCCCCTCCCACTCTCCAAGGTTCCTCAGCCTGTTGCGATGGGATGTGGGGCCTGGCTCAGGGATGGGCGAAGGGCCACATCCCCACATGGGCTCTCCATAGACAGCAGCAGAGTAGCTCGGCCACAAGCGCTGGCATTGGTATTATGTCCCTGACGCTGATCTCAGGCCATCTACCCGTCAGTCTGAGTTCTAAATCCACCAGCCTCCAGATGCTGGGTGCTCTGCAGCAAACTGGCTGCAGGACAGGGAAAGGGCCCTGCCTGCCGAGCGACTCACTGGGTCAATGGGCCCCAAACAAACCCCTGTCTAGCCCCAGCAGTCCCAAGCGCTGGCTGTTTGCAGCTGGGGTGCTGCCTGCCGCTCTGCCCATGCAGGGCTGTGAACCAGCAGAGCTCCTTGGCTCTGTATCCCAGGGAGTGAATCCCAGAGCCCGTGAGCCCGGCGCCCACTGGCCATGCTGGGCATCTGCCTGGCTGCAGGTAGCATTCCTATTTGCCAGGACAGCGCACACCAGCCCGGTCCCCCCTGGCCGGCTCCATGGCACCTGTCCCTACTGCTCTAGCAGTGCCACCTCCTGGCCAACACGAACGTGCAGCGCTGGCTGCACCAGGGCGAGGGTGGGTTTAATTTCTTTGTTTTAATTTTCTTTTCTCCCTCGTTTGTATGTTTCCATGATTTTGGCTCTTCCTTTCCTTGCCCTAAACTCCAGGAGGTACGTACCCCCCTCCCTCCTGCAACCCCGCTCCCTCGCTCTGCTCTGGCTGCTGGGGCTTCCTCCATTTCTTTTCTTTTTGGTTTGAATTGCTGGTGATACACTCGCTGCTG
Organism: Chelonoidis abingdonii; assembly: GCF_003597395.2. NCBI lineage: Eukaryota > Metazoa > Chordata > Testudines > Testudinidae > Chelonoidis > Chelonoidis abingdonii. The sequence goes on from NC_133781.1 coordinate 31,940,463, forward strand.
CTGCTGCTGCTGCTGCTAACTGACCACAGTCCCTGGGGATCTCGCTTCCGGAGGGACTAGCCCTCACTCTCTGCATCCTGGGCTGAGGGCACGGAGTCATCCGCCTCGGGCCCTGCGTGACCTTTGGGAGCCCCTCTCCTTGCTTGGCTGGGCAGTGGCAGTGGCCCTCCATAACTCAAACCCTGTCAGCCCCTCCCGAGTCTGCAGGTCTGAGCTCAGCCCCTGGGGAGGGAGCTGTGGACATGGTGACAGCACCCCGGTGGAGCCCCAGCGTCTCTGCGCTCACATGCCAGCTCCCATTTGAGTGACCTGTTGGGAGATGTTTGGGGTGGCTCAGTGCATCCTGCAGCATGTGAGGGGGCAGCTGCTGCAGCCCTGTGTCCACACCTCTTCCACTGGCCTGGCTTTGGGGTGCCCCTCTCACTGTGTGCTCTTATCCTCAGAGCCAGTGGAGTGCCCCCCCGCTGCAAGTGGCAAAGGGAGGTCGTTTCCAGGGCTCTAGTTGCAGCTGGGAAATTGAATCCCCCTTTTCCTGGACCAGCCATGCGGATTGCGGGGAGCCTGGGGAGCAGCTCTCAGCCTGCTGCCTGCAGGGCTCAGGACCCCTGGTGCGTGTGGGAGGGGAGCCCATGAGTTCCCTGGGGACTGTCCCAGGTGCTGACTGGAACTGTCTGCTTGTGTTGTCTCCGCTGTGAGTCCAGGGTCTGTGTGCGGGGCTGGGCAGCGTCGGCTCCTGGGGGTGGCTGAAAGGGTCACCGCGCTGTCTGTGAGCAGAGCTTCCTCCTCCACTCCTCCCAGAATCAGCGCCCGCTTCCCCAGGCTGGTGGAGAGCTGGGCAGCTTTGCCATCGCTGCCCAGTGCTGGCCTAGGGGGAACCCAACACCCACGATCAGCTAGGGAGTCCTTGCCACTCAGGCTGCCCTGGCATAAGAGGCTGTGCCAGGCCTCCACCCCCAAGAGCCCCAGCAGCTTCAGCTGAAGGGCACCCAAGGGCTCGCATGGGTGTTTGGGACCCTGGGTGCTCTGCGTCTCTGTGCAGACTTGGCAGTTGTGGATCCGTTCCTCACCCACTGGCTCCTAGACAGACGCAGCCGTCCTACTCCTTGTATCTAGCCTCATCTCCTCACCAAGCCAGTGACGTCAGAGGCCCTGGCTCGACCCTGGCAGGTGAAGTCTTCTCAGCTCCCCCTAAAGCCCCGGATTTCCTGGACCAGAAGCCCAGGCTGGCCGTGCCCAGGGCCACTGAGCCTGGCCCAACAGTGACTTCGCTCTCCATCTAAACAGCCCTCAGTAGCAGCGTCGAGCCTCTCCAAAAGACTGGCTGGCTTAGGGTGGGATATGATCCAGGGCCTTTGCTCCGGGGTGCTGGGTCCAATCCAGCCCCTGTCAGGAGTGAGCGCCAGCTCTTGGTGGGCAGAGGGGAGTGGTATGCAGTTCCTAGCAGGGCACCTGTCTGTCACAAAGCACCCCAGGCTGGCCCCACATGGCCCCCTCGCCTTGGGGGCTGAGCTCCATTTCACCCACTCCAGGGCACCTTGGCAGGAGCAGCTCACCCTGTTGCTATCAGGACGTTTGCTCTCTAGGCTGTCGGCACCTTCCACAATGGGTCATTCCTGCCCTGACTGAACGGGGCTGGGTCCCCCAGGAGATAGACTGTCTACCCCAACCTTGACTCAGGAGTGGGGGTTCCCCTGGGCCTGGCTCTCCTGGCATGTCGGCTGACCCCGGGTTCAGGGGTGGAGCTGTGCGGAGCTGCACATTTAATTTCAGGGTGAGTTTCCTATTTCAAAACTTTTGGACTGAAACATCCACGAACCCAAATTCCAGAAACCCTGGGCTGCCGCATTCCGATGGGCCTGAAAACCCCAGAAACAGGGCCAGCATAGGCCTCTCCATGTCAGCGTCATACAGAAACAAGTCCTCAGTGCGGCGCGTCTCCAAACCGTCTGGCTGTCAGATCAGCCCTTCCCCCCAGCTCCAGCTTCTCGATCTGCTTCTCACTGCCGCCCGCGTCCAGCCACCGTGGCTTTGTGCTGCCTGTTCTGCTGCGCTGGCCCCATGCAGTCACCGAGCGGGGCTGGCTCCCGCTGCTTGTGCCCTGGCTCTGCGAGATGCTTGTTTGTTCTGTCTGTTCTTGTCCGTGGGCTCTAGGTCTGCCATAGCCTAGATGTGCCCGTGAGCCGGACCTCCACCCAGGGCAGACGTGCTCTGTGCTCGGGGGCCTGGGCTTGGGGGCGAGTGTCATGTCAACCGTGCCTCGCTTTACTTGGCAGGGGGCAGGGTGAAGACGTGGAAGAGACGCTGGTTCATTCTGACCGACAATTGCCTTTACTACTTCGAGTACACAACGGTGAGTGCTCCCCCAACCTGTGCAGGGTCATGGAGCGCCACTGATGCTGGGGAGAGGAGCTGGGAGAGGCTGTGAGTGCCAGGCCCGAGCTGGGTGTATTTAGCAGGAATGTTCCTAGCCATGGGAGACAATGGGGCTCCACTTAGCTGCCCTGGGGTGCTCCACCCTAGTAATGGGTGGCTGCACCCCCAGAATTGAGGGGCTTACTTGTAATGGCACAAAGCAGTGGAATTTTTAGATGGCTGGCTTAAGCTATGGGGCAACCAACTTCCTCCCCTCACAGCCCTGCTCCTGGGGGGCAGCCAGTGGCTGGCCAGGGCCGGAGTCACGCCCTGGGAGGAGCAGATCTGGATGTCAGTGGGCCCCCACAGCTCTGTGGCTAATGTCTTCCCTCTCTGCTTGGCCTCCTGCAGGATAAGGAGCCTCGTGGCATCATCCCCTTGGAGAACCTGAGCATCCGTGAGGTGGAGGACTCCAAAAAGCCCGTGAGTCTCTGCACGGCCCCTGCCCGTGGCAGGAGGGGGAATCTCCAGCTGGGAAGTTTCTCCTTACTGGGCTGTGTGCATCTCTCCAGCAGAAGCCCCTGTGGTCTCTTGTGTTTGGGGGATGTAGTGTGAATGTTGGCCTGGGCCTCACTGGGCAAGGAGAGAGCCTGGGGCTGCAGCATTCTCCCCTCATGACCAGGCACATGGGGTAGGGGCTGTTGCCCCTATAGTGGGGGAAGCTGGCATCAGGGCAGCATTGGTGTTGCTCATTCAGACCTGCTCGCTGCTTTGGCCCCAGATGACAAATCCTTCCCTGGCAGAGGATGGGCCGTGCCCGCCCCCCGTCTCCAGCACCCGGCTCTGTGGCAGGCTGCTGGACTGCCACAGTATAGTCTACTGCAGCTGCAGTATATTGATTGCAGTAGAAGCATTTCTTGTTGCACATTTAGTATTTCACCCAAGCGGGTGACATTCCCAGGCCGTAACTGGACGGGAGGGCGTGTGTGACTGCCAGGCCTTCCCTCTACCCTGCTCCTCCGCAGGCATGGCCCTAGGACCCCTGAGTGGCCGGGGCAGGTCCCATGTGCTCGGCTGGAGGCCGCTGCTAAAGGTTCTCCTTCCTTCGCAGAACTGCTTTGAGCTTTACATCCCGGACAACAAAGACCAAGTGATCAAGGCCTGTAAGACAGAGGCAGATGGGCGGGTGGTGGAGGGGAACCACACGGTGTATCGCATCTCGGCCCCCACCCCCGAGGAGAAGGAAGAGTGGATGAAGTGCATCAAGTGAGTGTTGCTGCCTCCCTCACCCCATGGTGGGAGGATACTGCCTGGGCACTGGGCCAGGTTCTCTGGGCTGCCCCTCCAGAGGAAGGGTGCCGCACTGGCCGGGCCGTGGTACCCAGGTGACCCGCATACGTTCTCCCAAGAGCTGCCCAAGGTTACCCAGAGTCTGGGACAGAGCCTAGATCTCCTGGATCCTGGTCAGTTCCTTTGCTGCCAGGCCACACTTCCCCCCTGGGGTAGCAGCTCCTACGTCGAGCTGGGGACAGAAATGACCTGGAATTTCCCTGGTCTCTTGGGTCTCTCATTTACACGTCCTTTCTCTCTGCCCAGGGCAGCAATCAGCAGGGATCCCTTCTATGAGATGCTGGCGGCGAGGAAGAAGAAAGTGTCCTCCATGAAGAGACATTAGCAGCCTGGGCCAGCCTAGTGAGGTCGGCGTTCCCAGGCAGCGAGAGGCTCCCCTCCCCTGGAGATGGAAAGAGCAGGTTGCCAGGCAAGGGCTTCTCCTGCAGCCCAGCACAGCCTGAGTTTCCAGGGACTAGCTTCAGCTTTTGCAATTTCTTTACCATTGGGGGGTGGGCAGGAGTTTTGGGGGGGACTGGGAGGGTCCTAGGGCCACAGCGAAGAGCCTACAGCTACGGTCGTCGTCGGCAAAGCAGCCTCCTTGCAAGATGAGCAGGAGTTTGGGGCTGGCATCTCCCTTCTGGGCTCCCTTCCCAGGAAGCGGTCTTCAGGCCCCAGCTCAGGTCCGGATGGCCTGGGGGGAGCGAGACACGTCACCTGCAAGGAGTTCAAGGAGGATTTGTCAGCGATGCGTCTGCCCCAGCTGGAGCCCTGAGGCCAGCAGCCAGGGGCTGGGGCGGGAAGTGTCAGGCGTGATCTTTGCGGGGGGTCGATGTGTATGGGGGCAAAGGCACCTGTCACCCTGTGGGGAGGGGGGCAGGGTGGATGTGATGGGAGCTCTGGGAGCCCTGCCCAAGCCTGGGGCCACCTCCTGCTCGACTGCTGTCTGCCCATGTGTACTATACCCCGGCCCCTGGGGAGGGAGTTGCGGTGTCTTGGCATGGCCCCCAGGGCGGGGGCAGACTGGGTTGAGCTGGGCACTTGTTTGGAAGCACTTTGGGCACGTTCCGTCTGTCACTGCTCAGTCGGTGCTGGGCCGTTCAGCAGCAGGCATTTTGCTTGTGAGGGGGTGGAATCGCTGCGTGGGGAGGGAGGAGGCACTTGGGTGTGAACATGACGCAAGCCAAGGGGAGCCCATGTGCCTTGCCGACCCACCTACCCTCGTTCTAGAGGGCACCAGTCTGTCCTGGGCTCCTTGGAGAGCCCAGTGAGTTCTGGGACGCACGGGGAAGCTGGGCTTGTTAGAGATGGGAGCAGATGGGCACAGAGGTTCTGGGAAGGGGAAGCCAAGGGTCCAAAAACGATCATCGTGCCCTTATGTAGCCATAGCTTCCACAGATGCCCAGTGCCATGCAGCAGTGGCCAGAAGGAACCCTGCTGCCCTGGCCTTCCTCTGGATCAGCCTATTCCTGGAGCTGGCAACACTGGGCCTCGAGGGCTGTTCGAGGGCTGTGAGCAGAGCTCAGGGAGCACCCAAAGGGCTCAGCGACATCCCAGGCACACTGGAGCAGCAGGGCTGGGTTCGCCCAGGTGTCATGAGAGGGGATGGCACAGCTTCCTGCAGAGGGGACTCCCCAATCTCCAGGCAGGGAGGGGTGGGCTTGTAAGGGTGTCCCAGGTCCTGCTGCTAGCACAAGCTGGGGTTTGGGAATGAGGGGGCTGTGAAACCCATGGGAAGGGGGATGAGTGTCCTGAGAAGGGCTGGAACCTGCCTGGAAGGCAGCTGCTCCCAGGGGCTGAAGGAGAGGTCAGTCTGGGGCACAGAGTTCCTCTGGAAGCTGCCCCAGCCTGCGCGGCCCCCTGGCCCTGAGGCACTGGGTCTGGAGAGAGGCACCCACAGCAGTATTAGTCTATTTATCAGAGGTGTAAATATTCTGTATAGTTTTCTCTTTTAAGGTTATTTTGTATTTGTTGAAGTTCTGTGCAGAGGCCTCTCTGGCAGGGCGGGAAGCATTTCAGGGTTTTTTAGTCTGATTCTAACTCTTCGGTTTTTTGCCACGGCCTTGTAAACTAGCGCTGAGGATCTGCAGCAAATAAATGTCAAACCTCCGCTCAGCCTCCTGCTCGTCTCGCCTGTTCTCTCCGGTCTCGGCTGCATGGGGGGGCTCACACCACAACCTCTGCTGAAGGAGAGCCGCTCCCTGCCCCAATGCTCAGTGGGGCAGTGGCAAGTCGGGCCCATCCACAGCCGTGTTGGGGGAGTTCTCGGCACTCTGTCATGAGTCACACCCCATGGGGAGCCACACACCCCTCCATTCTGGCCTAGGGAATAAGTTGGAGCCAAATCAGACAATCTGGCCTGGCCACTGCAAAGCACTGGCTAGGCAGTGTGCTCTGGGCATCCCTGTGGAAAGGGGTGGTCCTGGAGTTTCAAATCTTTCACCTGCAGCCTACTCCTCTCCCAGGCCTGGAGGACCGGTCCCTGCACTGCTGAGCTAGCTCGGTCCATCCCTCTCTTGCCCTGTGCTCTTACCGGGCCTTGAGGTTTCTGCTCTTGGTCTGGGACACCCAAACTCTGCATGCTGCATATGGCCAGTGAGATCCGGCCCCACAGGCATCTGCGCAGGGACCCCCGTGCCCGTCTTTGCGCGCTGCATCAGCCAGCCTGGCTCTACCTGCTGCCCAGGGAAGGGGCGAGCAACGTGGTCAGTCAGTTTGGGGCCGTTTTCTCCTATAGCCCCCCCTCTTCCTCAGGGAAATGGCTTTGCTTTTGGCAGGACTCGGCCTGGGGAAGGGGTAGTGTTAGCCCTGCTGTGCCACTGTCCTGCCCCCAGTGGCCCCAGAGCATGGCACAGTCCATGGGTAGGGAAAATGGCCAAGCCCTACAGGCAGGATGCAATGTTAAACAAGTGAGGCACCAGGCTCCAAGTGAGAGCTGTGAACGCAGTGAGAGCCAGTGGGTTCCACCTCTGACTCAATGATCCCACCTGGCTGCAGCAACAGAGTCTTCAGCCACCCCCTGAGGCTCCTGGGGATCTGCCAAGGGCCCCTGCCCTCTCCAGTTATCTGGGCTGTCAGTGGTTCCAGCCCTGCGGCTTTTGGTGGCTGTGATGGGCACGGGCCCTGGGGATCCCTCAGTTAAACCTGCCCAGTTGAATCTAGGGCTCAGTCTGCTCTGGTGAAACCCTGACACACTTGGCGGCCATTTGGGGGTGGGTGTGTCGGTCGCTCATGGGGCAAAGGCTTCCCAACTCTCGTGCTACTGCGCCTGCTTCCTGGTGGCTTTTAGGGTACCACTGAAAGGCAGCTTGTAACCCAGCTTAGGTGTCCCGGGGGCCTGGATTGCTGCTTTCATGCCCCAGGTGAGAACACGTGTGACAGAGAGGAGCAAAGTCACTGGTGCCCATCACTGACACCCCCTTGCCCTACCTCAATTCCTCACCCCTCCACTTCTCCCACAAGCACCTCCCCTTGCCCTCCCAAGTTAGGCGTGGCTGTGCTACCTGCTGGTGAGGGCTGGGCAGGGGTGCCAGTGACGGAGAACTACCTGTCTTCAGGAACTGGGCAAGTCAGGAAACATGCTTGTCACCACACCTTCCCCCTGCCCTGGTGCAGGCTGCAATAGGCTTAAGTCCATAAAAGTGCTCGTGTAGCAAGCTGGGGAGTGTCCTCTAGCTGCAGGGGCCCGATCCTGGAGCCGTACTGTGCATCCCCATTCTCACAGTGCTGGAGATGCAGCTGCGGCCTGGCCGCCTGCCCAGAGAAATGAGAACTGTTGCCACAGCACCTGCTGCTGATACACAGCTGCAAATGGCCCATGTTTATCAGACCTGGTTAGATCAGTTACTTAGTGGGGTCCCAGGGCTTCCATGGGCTGAGATGGGAACTCTCCACACCTGGGGAGTTACAGCACCTGCTGCAGGGGAACCTACTGGCTGACCAAAGCCCTATGTTCTTCAAGTGTTTGCTCACATCCATTCCAGTTAGGCATGTGCACACTGGGTGCGCAGTCGTTGGAAAGTTTTTCCCCTAGCAGCGCACACCTAACTGAAATGGATATGTGTCATGGTATAATTCCCCACTCTGAACCTTAGCGTCCAAAAGATGGAGTACCAGCATGAATTCCTCTAAGCTTAATTACCAGCTTAGAACCTGTACCGCTGCCCAGTGTCTGGTACAACTCTGGGTCCCCCCAAAAACCTGCCTGGGGAACCCCAAGTTACCCAGAACTCTCTGGATCTTAACACAAGAAAAGTAAACCCTTCCCACCGTTGCCTCTCCCAGCTTCCCCTCCCTGGGTTACCCTGGAGATTACTGTTGCTTCAAACCTTGAATCTAAAAACAGAGAGGAAAATTCACCTTCCTCCCTCCTTCTCTTTCCCTCTCCCAGACTCTCCCTGAGAGAGACAGTAATCCTATCACAGAGAGAAATTAGCCTTTCTCTCCCCCTTCCCTCCTTTCTCCCCACCAATTCCCTGGTAGATCCAGACCCAGTCCCCTGGGGCCTCACATCAGAATAAAAAAACAATCAGGTTCTTAAACAAGAAAAACTTTTAATTAAAGAGAGAAAAACAGTAAAAATTCTCTTTGTAAATTTAAGATGGATTAGGTACAGGGTCCTTCAGCTATAGACACTGGGAATACCCTCCCAGCCTAAGTATACGAGTACAAATTAAAATCCTTCCAGCCAAATGCACAATTAAACTCCTCCCAGCCAAATGCACATTTGCAAATAAAGAAAACAAACATAGGCCTAACTTGCCTGATCTACCTAGTACTGACTATTCTGAACTGATAAGAGCCTGTAGCGGAGAGACTGGAGAGAAACCTGGTTGCACGTCTGGTCACTCGCAGAACCCAGAGAGAACAACAACCAAAAACTAACACACACACACAGAAACTTCCCTCCCTCAAGATTGGAAAGTATCCTGTCCTCTGATTGGTCCTCTGGTCAGGTGACAGCCAGGCTCACTGAACTTGTTAACCCTTTACAGTCAAAAGAGATATAAAGTACTTCTGTTCTATTAACTCCTACTATCTGTTTATGACAACGTGAGAGACACATCTCGAAGAACAGGCATGAGAACGCGAGTAACCGTTTTCTCAGCCTGACGCATGTCTGTCTGTGACGAGATAACTGTGGAATGACATGTCTAATGAATTCCAGAAGGACAGGGAAGGTGCTAGGGGTCAGTGGGAAGAATCCTGTGGGCTTTCAGGACAATTGGAGAATAAGAACAGCCTGATTTTTCTCACCCACTCCCGCCCCCCCTAAAAATCGCCATTTGGTCACACAGGATACAGGGACGAAGCAAACCTTGGTTGTGATGGCAGCACTTCCTCTGCCTGCAGCACCAAATGGAAACTCTGGGCCTGACTTCAGCAGGCTGCGGGACGCTGATCTGACCAGAGCCCTACTGACTGCCAAAAAGCACTTTGCAGGTTTTCCAATTTTTACCAAAGTCAGCAGGGTTCTGGCCAGAGGGGGCTTGGGACAGCCAGGTGTGCAGCTCCCTAGCTGGAAGAGGCTATTGAGGGCCATGGATGCCATGTGAAATGCCTGCAGTATGCCCGGCCTCAGGTTGGTGACCTGGCAGAGGATCTGTTCCCACAAGTAGTCTCATTTCAGCCCCTCTCGTCCCTACAGTCTAAGGCTGTAGGTGTCAGGAAAGCCCCACTCCCAAGTGCAGGGAAGGCAGGCGCATCCTGCTGCAGGAGCCATGGGCTGTGAGGCCAGATCTGTCCGTTTTCTGCCTTCTCTGCAAGCCCTGGAGACGACAGCCCCCAAGGTCTTGCAAAGCACCACCCCTTGTTTCAGCCCTAGTGGGAAGTGTCCCCACGATCCCACTTACCAGCTCTGCAGGCCAAGCTTTGATGGCACAGGCTGATCTCAACCAGTGACCTAAAAACCCCTTAATGCCAATTGTCAAGAGAGTTACTGTCCATACATGTGCGTCTGCTACGTACATTCTGGGGCACCAAAGACTGTCACATGAGGTCTTCAATGAAAGCTGCGGTCACAGGTCTGTAACATTGTGATGTATATACAACTGCGATGAAAGGAGTTATGGAGATATGCCGCAGAGATGGTCTTAGTGTCTGTATCAGGGGCCTAGTCACCAGCAGTGCTGGAGAAACAGGTTTTGCGTCTGAGATGTTTAGTCACTAGCTCACTGGGGATGTACCCGAGGCAGCGTAAGCTAAGGCAGTAGGCGCATGGCTCGCTGACCTGGTGCTGGGGACATGGGCTCCTGGCAGCAGATGTAGGGGGGTGTCAGGCAGGGTTCAGGACCCCTGCTCCAAGCAGCCCTGCCATCGTGCCCTGGCAGGCAGTGGGGCAGCCCAGTGACCCCTGCAGGAGGTTCAGCCTGGGCAAGGCGAGGCCCACTGGGGATCCACAGGCACTGTGTGGGATTTCAAACACCGCAGGGACTTAGCAGCACCAGGCCAACATGCCTTTAAAACGCCACCCCGTCCATCATTCCCTGCAGCTCCGTGTCCTGCAGGCGAAGTGGCACTGTGCTCTCAGGCCACTAGGGGTCAGTGTGACCTAAGGAGCCCAGCAGGCTGCGCTTGTGGGCAGGGTCAGGCAGCTTCCCAGAGGGGCAGCCAGGGGCCCAGGGCTCAACAAATTTTTTTACATTCATCATTAATGCAGGAAGCCTTGAGGGGCCGGGGCTTCAAGCTGCTCGGCCCTGAGGGGCTGGGGCTTGGTCCTAGCATAAATTAAGCACTGGGGGCAGCTTCCGCATGCAGCTCCTATGGGGAGGGCCGTGCATCCGGCCCCAGCTGCACTCCTCCCTTGCATGGCAGCAGCCGCCCCGATAGCAGAGCTCAGGCTGCCACCTCCAGCGCAGTGTGCTAAAAAGCTCATAGCCAGGGCTCCAGCCCTAGGAGCTCCGTCACGGCTGTGCCCATGGGTCTCTGCCCCCATGCGCAGCTGGACTTTAGATGCTCTGAGCTCACTGCATGAGCAAGGCTGGAACATGAGCTCAGCCAGACAGGTCAAGCCTTCAGGGGGTGCAGCTGGGCTCAGCCTGGCTTTAATCCTGCCCTCAGGGAGACCCCCCTCCATGACATTGTGATCTCATTGATGGTGTCCTCATCATGCAGAGGTGGTGGCGAGTCATTGGTAACCAGTCCGCCCAGCCAAGCTGGCTGCTGCTGTTCCCTGTGGTCAAGCCAGGGGTGGATTAGAGTTTTGTGGGGCCCCTGACCAGAGCAAGTGGGGGCCCCTCCCAGCTCGCCTGTGGAAGATTCGTGCCCCATGTGCTGTCTTACAGAATTGCCCCAGTGCAGAGCACGGACTCTGGCAGAACAGAGAGCGTCTTTAATGCACTGCAAGCCTTGCACTGAAGCATCCTGGAGGAACAGATATGGCCCAAAATCTCCTGGAATCCTGGAAAGGGACCAAGGTGAAGTGTGAACATGGGCCAGGGTTCCCAAGAAAGCTTGACAGGTTGGGCACGTGTCAGGTGCAGAGCTCTTTGGAAAATCTGGCTGCCCCGGGCGTTTCTTTGCCTGCTCTAGCAGTGGGCATGTTCCACACCACGGCTGACGAGGGTCCGGGGTTTGTCTCACCCGGGTCTGTTGGAGGCAGAGACTTATTTGGGGGCTCCCTGTTTGTGACAAACTGGGAATGTTCTTAATGTTTGCTCTGAATACTGTGTTGGTGCCTCAGTGTCCCCTAGGCAGTTCTTAATATCTAGGTGGTGGGATAAGGGGGTGTGATTGCTGCAGAGCATAGGACCAGTGCACCTAAATGCCTGGCACTCTGTCTCCTAGCAACTGATGGCCTGGGCCCCTCCTCTGCAAAGATGCCAACTGAAGGTGTTGGAGACAAAGGGATCAGGTGACCTCCTGGCCCGGGAAAGG
>NC_133781.1:31956430-32019662 GCF_003597395.2 Chelonoidis abingdonii
GCTTCTGGTCCCTCAACCACAGCCTCAGGTCGGACGGGCACTGCTCGTACAGGTGCTCCAGTATGAGTAGGTCAAGCAGGTCCTCTTTAGTTTGTGACCCAGCTGTCCACTTGCGGGCATACCCCTGCGCCCGGTTGACCAGTTGTAGGTATGTGACCTCACGGGTTTTATGTTGGCTCTGGAACTTTTTCCGGTACATCTCAGGAGTCAGCCCAAACTCGTGGAGCAGGGCCTGTTTGAACAGTTCGTAGTCCCCTGCCTCCGCCCCTTTCAGTCAGCTGTACACCTCCATGGCTGTGGAGTCCAATAAGAGGGTGAGAACTACGATCCTGTCTGCAGGGCCAACCCTGTGCAGCTCGCAGGCATTCTCAAAGGCCGTCAGGAAGGTATCTATGTCCTCCTCCTCCTTACGCCAGGCCAGGAAGCACTTATCAAAGTTCTTTGTAGGCTTGGGTCCCCCCCTCATTCACCGCAGCTGGGGCCTCACTGCTCCTCAGCCGGGCCAGGTCCATCTCATGTTTACACTGTTTCTCCTTCTCCTCCCACGCATGTTTACGCTGTTTCTCCTTCTCCTCCAGTTCTTGCCTCCTTAACTCGAACTCCTCCCGTCTCAGCTTCCTTTCATATTCCAGACGCATCTGCTCCCCGGATGCCGAGCGTTGCTGGGAGGATCCCCTGCTTGGCGGGGTGAGCTTCGCCGGCGGGATCCCCCGCTGGCCGGGGGGGTCACAGTGCCCTCGGTATTCGCTGGGCTCCTCCCTGCCCTTCCCCTAGGCCTGGGGGGGGGGTCTCGGGAAGCCCTCAGCTGCTGGCTGACCACTCCCAGCAGGGACAGACACTGGTGCCTGCTCTGCATCTGCCAGGCTGCTGCCCTCAGAGACAGGGCCCCATTCATTCAAGTGGTCTCCCTGCTCCAGCTGGGCAATCAGCTGGTCTTTGGTGAGCCTCCCTCTGTGCAGCCCCCTCTGCTTGCACAGCTCTAGCAGGTCACACTTGCGCCGCTTGGCATACATCTTCCTGCTGGTCACTCACAGGCCGGGGTGCTCGCCGCTCCCCACGGTTTCTAGAGGGACCCCTAGTGCACCAGCCCTTCTTGAGGTCACCACCTCTCTGCCAGGGTCGAGCTGCAGACTCCTCCGCCCCTGGGACCGCTCACTGTAATCTCCCATGGGACCCTGTTACTGCAAAGTCCTTCTCACTGGGCCCACACTCCCAGGGGTTAATCACCCCTGAAGTCGTCCCTTCGTTTTACTGCTCCCCAGTCACTTACTGCAGGAAGCGCCATCCACGGGGTGCAATATAGCCCACCGCTACCACCAGTTGTCACGGAGTGTGGGGGAGTCTGGCCCTGCACCCTTCTTCCTGGGACTCACAGTGACTCTTAGCCAGCCAGTAAAACAGAAGGTTTATTGGACAACATGAACGCAGGTTACAGCAGAGCTTACAGGCACAGTCAGGACCCCTCAATCGAGTCCTTCTGGGCTTTCAGGGTGCTTGGATCCCAGCTTAGGAGACCCTGAATTCCGCCCACACAGCCCCAAACCCAAACTGAAAACTACTTCCCTCCTGCCAGCCCCTTCCTTTGTCTTCCTTCCCAGGCAAAGGTGTTGACCTCTCCCCTCCCTTACCCAGCTCAGGTTACAGGCTCTGGTATAGTCTATCCCTTAAAGTCCTCCCCTGCTCTCCATCCCCATCTCACACGACCCTACTCATCACACATACTGAGCGTGCAACGTGGCCGGGTGACAGACCTCTGTGCTGCCCCAGCACCCCGCCGGGCGGGTCTCGCTGTGGAAGCACAGCGGAGGGGCAAGAGGGATGCTGAATGCTCCAAGGAGAGACCCAGGAGGTGAAGCCGTGTGAGCTTCTTGCCCTCAACAAGTCTGCTCCAAGGGAGAGGAGGCTCCCCAAAGTCCTGACTGGCTTAGTGGGGAGCAGTTCCAGAGCATCACCCGGGGTCTCCGTGACACTGTTGTCGTGAGGGGCACTGAACTTTGACCTGTGAGGAGAGGTGATGATCTCAGCACCCAGTAGGGGCGAAAGGGGCTGCTGTGCTGGGTCATGGCAAAGCACGAAGCCGGATGGAAGCCAGGCTGGGATCCCTAGTCTAGCCGGGACCAGGCTGCGATGCCCCACCCTCCTGGCCTGGAGCAGGCCCTCCCATGGTGGTGGGCGCAGGGCTGTGCACCAAGCCGGACGAGGGGCAGAGTGTGGGGACAGCTCGTGCGGCTGCCGGGCTCCCTGGCCCCGCCGGCCCCCCAGTGCCCTCACCTGTCAGGGCGGGGGCGGGCGGAAGGTTCCGGCAGCAGGGGCAGTTGGTGGCGGATGTCCCCGACCTGGGGGATTCCGGGGCAGTTGGAGCAGTCAGCTGGGGCCTCCGGTCTGAGGGAAGAGTGGTCCCGAGACGGCTCCGAGTGTCTGCTCGGTGATTTGGGAGGCACTGGGGTTCCTGTGGCCAGGAGTTTGATGAAGGAGCTTGGGGGGGCAGAGCTCTAGTGGCTGCGGGGCTGGGCTGGGCTCGGTGGGGGAGTTGCAAGCTGCAGTTTAAGGGGGGGGAGTTCCTGGTGCTGCATGCGATCAGGCCCACCCATCAGCCCAGTCAGTCTGCAAAGATCCAACCTAGGGCACACGGGGGTTGAGGCGCCCTGGCCTTGGGGGCAGCCGGTTTTTCTTTGTCACTTGGTGGCATCATTCTGGGACACACCCCGGTGTCACGCTGCAGCCTTCCAGCAAGTGGGTTTATGTCTTCGCCTAACTCTGGGCCTGTGCTGGGAGCTCATGGGATGGAAGAACCAGGATAGCTGTGGGGCTGGACAGAGCTTGGGGGAGAAATATGGACCTGGATGTTGTGAAGCTGGCAGGCAGGTTATAGGCCTGGCCCCATGAGCCGTACAGGCTGCCAGACAGTCCCGGGCCTGAAGGTGATTGGCGGCTGAGGGAGGGGCCAAGGTGGGACTGTGAGAGTGGGTCATGGGGCGGGGGGAATACAGGGCTGCAAGAAGGGGCTGGAGCTAGGGACATGGGGTCTGAGGGGAAAATGGGATGTGGAGGCTATGTTAAGAATTGTCCCCTTCCTTTCCCTGAGAACGTGAGGGACCTGTTGCTGCCTCTGTCTGGCAGGCAGCACCTCTCCCTGGGGTGGGGGGTAGGGGAGTTTTCCTGCCTCCTGACCCTTCCCAATGGCTGGAGCCGTGAGGGGGCAGAGGCTGCACAAGCCATCAATATAAATGTCACCCCAATCTTTGTGGGGGCAAGACCCAAAAGGAGCGACGTGAAAACAACAGAACAGGAGGCTTTAAAAGCTGTGAACCGAGCGTGATGGACACTGCGCACTCTCGAAGGTGGCCTCTCCCTTTGGGGCTCTCGCTGTGGGTGCCTGGCGTTAGGCACTGAGGCCCTGGCCTCTAGCAGAGCCGAGCACCCACAGCTCCCTCCGCCTGCCTTTGGGGTTGTAGGTGCCAGCACTTCCACACACCAGCCCATGGGGCAGCCAAACGCAGGGAGGATCCTGAGCATTTCAGTCTCAAACTTCAGCCCCATGGCTCAGCCTCTGTGGCTAATGACTGGCAGCAAGGAGAGCGAGAGCCTGTGCGCCTGTGCGGGTGGGGCTAATTAGTCACTAATTACCTTGGCCTTTCACTCTCCCACTGCAGGAAGCACAGCTAGCCCTGAGTGTGGGAGAGACTAGGAGAAAACCTGCCTTGACCCCAGTTTGCTCGGCGTTACCCCTTTAAGTAGGATCCTGGTGAGCACCGAGGGGCAGGATGGCCACCGTGTCGGACAAGAGGGTGGAGTTCCTGGAGAACTACTCCACGCTCGCCTTACGGTTCAAGCCGGACAAATGGGCCAAGTTCATGGGCAGCGAGGAGATCAGCGCCCTGCTCATGGAGTTCTTTGAGAAGCAGGATGTGCTGGCGCTGGTGCTGACCCTCAACCCCGCCGGGCAGCTAACGCCCTGCCTGGAGTTCCCCCCCGTGCTCAAGAGCAAAGCAGTTTACTTTGTGAAGAGGAAGAGGGAAAACATCACCAAGGAAAACTTCCAGACCGGGCTCCTGGTGGGTGATATCAGCCCCTCCCCAGTGGATCAGCTAATGGCAGTGGTGGAGGAGGTGGGTGTCCTGGAGGCAAATGGTCCTGCCCCCCTCTGCACTTGGGGAGTGGGCAAAGGGCTGGTTTCAGAGTACCCAGCGCTGAGGCCATGGGGGCAGAGCAAACCCTTGGCCCAAGGCTGGCTCCTAGAATGTATCATTTCCACGCCAGCATTACATTCCATGCTGAATGAATGAGTTGGATCCCAGGGACCTTCAGGAAGACTGTGGCTCTGAAGTTACTGAGGTGCTTGCCCCTAACTCCCTTGTCTGTTTGCCATCTCTTCTCCCCATGGGCCTCCAGCACTGGGTACTCTGAAACCTCATTTCCCTGTTAGGTTGCTTCCAAACATCCCCCAGCAACACTGAACTCCCCCTCAGCAGCTTCCTTGCTGCCTCCTGCTACTCCCTCTCCAGAGCCAGGCCCGGCACATGACACAGTGCCCTGAGCTGAATGCTGTCTCCTTCACAAGGGCCAAGCCCTGGACCAGCGCTTCTTTTGCCTGGGTTTCCTCCCCTATACATCTTGTAAGATACTGTGGTTTTTCCTGCCTTAATGTGAACTGCCTGGGTCTATGGCTGCACAAGGCAATAGCTGAGTGGTGCACTGGCGGCAGGGTTACCTGGAGTCCCTGGGTGCATGAGGCAAAAGCTGAGTGTGCATTGGGGGGGGAGGGTTACCTGGAGTCCCTGGCTGCACAAGGCAATAGCTGAGTGGTGCATTGGGGGGAGGGTTACCTGGGTCTCTGGCTGCACAAGGCAATAGCTGAGTGGTGCATTGGGGGGAGGGTTACCTGGGTCCCTGACTGCACAAGGCAATAGCCGAGTGGTGCATTGGAGGGAGGGATACCTGGAGTCCCTGGGTGCACAAGGCAATAGCCGAGTGGTGCATTGGGGGGAGGGTTACCTGGGTCCCTGTCTGCACAAGGCAATAGCCGAGTGGTGCACTGGGGGGAGGGTTACCTGGAGTCCCTGGCTGCACAAGGCAATAGGCGAGTGGTGCACTGGGGGCAGGGTTACCTGGAGTCCCTGGATGCATGAGGCAAAAGCCGAGGGGTGCATTGGGGGGAGGGTTACCTGGGTCTCTGGCTGCACAAGGCAATAGCCGAGTGGTGCACTGTGGGGAGGGGTACCTGGAGTCCCTGGGTACACGAGGCAATAGCCGAGTGGGGCACTGGGGGGAGGGGTACCTGGAGTCCCTGAGTGCATGAGGCAATAGCCGAGTGGTGCACTGTGGGGAGGGGTACCTGGAGTCCCTGGGTGCATGAGGCAATAACCGAGTGGTGCATTGGGGGCCGGGTTACCTGGAGTTCCTGGGTGCACGAGGCAATAGGCGAGTGGTGCACTGTGGGGAGGGGTACCTGGAGTCCCTGGGTGCACGAGGCAATAGCCAAGTGGTGCATTGTGGGGAGAGTTACCTGGAGTCCCTGGGTGCACAAGGCAATAGCCGAGTGGTGCATTGGGGAAGGATTATCTGGAGTCCCTGGGTGCACAAGGCAATAGGCGAGTGGTGCACTGTGGGGAGGGGTACCTGGAGTCCCTGGATGCACGAGGAATAAAAAATCTCAAACGTTATTGCACATTCGTAAAATGCATTTTTAACAACTTACAGTTTTTATTTTTTTTCCCCAATTTCCCCCAATGTCAGTGGCTCTGTGAGGGGCGAGACATATCTCAGCTTAATAGTTCTGGTGTTATTTGTATTGAAAAAGTCTATTTCTTTCAAATATTGTGGAGTGTGTCGTTTCCCCCTCACTGAGGTAACTGGGAATTGTCTGGATTGTTTTCAAACTACTAAATATTCACATTTACAGGATTGTCAACCCCAAGTGTTCAAAAATCATGTCAGGCCCCCCAGATTCACGAGACATTAAAAAATGTGCCAGGAGCATTTTCTTTTCTCTTTGAGCCATCAGGTCTTACTCCTGTCACCTTTTCAAGCTTTTCTCTGCATCCGTGAGGACCAGAAATGTTGTTTTAAATGAAAACTGAGAGTCTTATGGAATCACCTGACTCCAGGAGCTAGGGCTTTAAGGAAAATGCCACACATTGCAAGGCTCTTGATAAATTTGCCAGAGTTGGAAAGTGCAGCACCAAGCAGGGCACAAACCATTCTTCTCAGCTGTGGCTTTGCTGTATCACTTGTTAGTGATGTCACCTCTGCAAACAAGAGGATGATTTCTCAGCACGGTTTTGTCTTCGGCCTCTGTCCCCAATAAAATACACACAGAGAACTAATGAAGTGTTTTCTTCTAGGTGGTTTATTCCTTGTTCAAGAATGAGGAGAACATGAGTGGGTGGCCTAAAGTGGTGTCTGATGATGTTGTGAAACAAGCCCACAGACTGAAAAATGAAATGTTTGTGATGGGAGGAAAGATCAAAGGGAAGACGCTGCTCCCTCTTCCAGAGCACCTGGAGAACCTAGGCAGTTCCACCGATTCCCTAGACAGGTGAGTGCTCCAGGAAATTCACTCTTAGTTGTATTTTTCCTGCAAAGAATATAACCTTGAATCCCTAGGGACAAGGGACCTGCTCTGTTGCAGGGGCTGCGCTCCACGCCTGGTGCCAGCTGTGGCTCACATGCATCAGACTGTGAAGTACCACTGGGAAGGGAAATCGGGAGTCAAAGGAATGGGTCTAACAGGGCTCTGGGGATGTGTCCACCCCTAACCCATAGGCCCTATAGAAGAGTGGGGGACACTCTGGGTTTTCATTAGGGAATGTGTTTAGGATTAAAGCTGAAAATAAGACTTCAGTTGCTCTGGCACATAGGGTAAGATTAGGAAAGAGTGGAGCCCCCACCTACACAGCATGAACTCCTGGAGCTGGTTTTTGCTGCAGGCTCACCGAGTGACACATGCTGCCTTTCAGACTCCCTGCGGCAATGGACAGCTCCTTATTACATGCCATTGAGACGATCATAATAGACTGGTCTCATCAGATAAGAGACGTACTGAGCAAAGATTCTGCCCAGCCCCTGCTGGACGGATCGAACCCATTGCCAAAGGTGGACTTTGAATTCTGGAGCTCCAGGCTGGTCAATCTGCAATGCATTCATGAGCAGGTACTGTGTCTCCTGGCCATTTCTGGGCTAATAACGTTTCTCTCAAACACGCTGTTGTGCGTTCTTAGAATGCTGACATGTTGATACATCTTGATGTCTAGCTGCTTGCACCAAGAGTGAATAAAATAGCAGAGATTTTGAAAAAGGCGAAGAGTTGCTACTGGCCTGCTCTGAAGAATGTTTTCAAGGAAGTCAGTGCAGGTATACGCCCCAGATGATTCACATAAAGGGATGGTTTCATTTTAGATATTCTGACTTCACCTACCTTGCAGTTTTCATTTGATGCAGGAGTGAAGGAAGCCAATGATATTAATCTATACTTGCAGCCACTTAAGGTTTTGTTGGAGGAAATGGAACAAACGGAATACCCTCAGGTAAGTTGTTTGCAGAGAACTAGTACCCAGTTCTAAACCACCCAAGCTGCAAATTCCATGCAAGGATGTATGAAACAGTTTCCAGATGTTTCTGTGCATGGGTTTTCTGCGTGTCAGTTTAGTCTTGTGGTCAGAATATTGCCGTGTTCGACATTCTGAAATGCCGTGAAGTTTTATGATTTTCAGATTTCGTTATTGAAAGGTAAGGAAGTTCCAAGTGAAACTAACTTGCTTTACTGATGGGCCCGTTGTTGCTTTTAAATGGACTCAAAGTAATGTCCTTTCTTCACAGCTGTCTCCCTACATTGACAGCATCATGTACACTGTCTGTTTAATATGGGCTAACTCGGAACACTATAACACGCCGTCCAGGATCATTGTCATCTTACAGGAGATCTGCAACCTCTTAATAGAAATGGTACTGTCCTAGGGATGGGTGCACCCACCTTTTCCAGAATGCCTGGGGCGGTGGAGGGACAATTGCTCTGGGCTGCTGCTGTTCTGATTTAAATCCCCCTCCTCTGTTCCATAGCAGCACCCACGGTGGCACTCTTCCCTCAGCCATTTTGGGATAGAGTCAAGCCCAGAAGCGACCTGTGCTTCAGGCTGAGGCACTCAGGAATGTTAGAAATTGCCCCTGCTGTAAAAACGCTAGCAGGAAAGGTGAGGTGAGGGTCTGGACCAGCTGGAAGGAGGGAGAAAACAGTCAGTGACCTGTTGCTGAGTGACCATTTATAGAGGCAGTTCCTCTTCTTTCTTAAAACGACCACGGGCCAAACTCACTGTTGCCCAATAGGGCAAAGGGGCCTAGGGGGTTGTATAGCCCCCTGATGA
This sequence comes from Chelonoidis abingdonii, assembly GCF_003597395.2. NCBI lineage: Eukaryota > Metazoa > Chordata > Testudines > Testudinidae > Chelonoidis > Chelonoidis abingdonii. Next base: position 31,964,791 of record NC_133781.1, read on the forward strand.
ATCACATCCATACAGAGGACTTTGTGCCACCATGACAGAAGCCCATGGTTCATTCTGGCATGGGCCAGGAGAAGAACAGAGGCAGCAGAGAGGGGAGAGGAGGTGCTGTGGCCAGGACAATCCTACAGCCTTCCTGGCAATTCCCTGATGCTGCCAGCTCAGGGGGTGAGTTAGGGCTGCCAAAGTTTGTGCTAGAGGCTTCCTTCGAGTAGGGGAGGCACAGGTTGAGCCACTCACTCCCTGTGCCAGCCCTGGCCCCGGCGCAGGGATGAATTGGGCTTGACAGCAGTGTGTTGCAAAAGCTTCTTGTAGCTGTTGCGATTGCTGGTTTGCAGAAGCGATCAGATTGGGGGAACTCCTTGCTACAGAAGAAACAAAGCATGTGACCTTCTAGTTGCAACTGCTCTTCAAGTCCTGTTACTGCATTTTACTTTGTTTAGACCCGAACCTTCCTGAGCCCCGAGGAAGTGATGAAAGGCTTGCAAGGAGAAATAGAAGAGATCTTGGGAGGGATCAAACTAGGGCCTTCAATTATAGAGAGACTTTACCAAACCTACCACAGGTGCAGCTCGGAGCTGATGCCCACGTTCTTTAAGGTATGTTTCTGCTGGGCACAGGGGCATGGAAAAAGCACTCATCCGAAAGTTCCACATCCCCATCTCGCTAACCCTACCCAAGAGTGATGCTGGGCTTGTATTATGCTAACAAATCTTTCTCTGGTTTCAGGACAAAGAGGCCAGGCTATGGGAGTTCCCTTCATCTCTTGTGTTTACCAGAATGAATTCCTTTTTGCACAGACTGAAGACTATAGAGGTGCCTATGAAATATTCTGTGTCTGGTAGTTCAACTAGTGCTTGTTCTGATTGGGAAGCCTTTCTGTGTGCTCCATGTTTCTGATAGTGCCCACAAAATGACAGGAGCCTGCCAAACCACCCAGAAGCTAAAAGCCCTGCCCTGAGGTGCTCCCAGTCTAAAGACAGATGAATTGGCCATCAGGCAGGGGGCAGAAGGCAACCAAATACACCTACAGTGTGTAAACTGGTCCCAAATGCCAAATTCTTACACCAGTTGTCACTATGGCAGCAGTGGGTCTCCAGGAAGAATGTGACAGGGAAAGAGGAGAGGTCTTCTGGGTGAACTTGAGGTGCTTCTTGCACAGTGGTCACCAGAGAAGCAGGCATTTGTGTGGGTGGAGGAGCTGCAGCAGAATAGGGCACAAGGCATTACAGGCTCATGAAAGCTGCAGCTGATGCATCCTTTGGTTTGGTCCTTTTGTCATCAGCACCCTCGTGCCTTCCTCCTCAATGAGTGCTTCTTGTCAGTCATCCACTGTGTCATACACATAGAGACAGGTACTTGAAGAAGAAAGAGAGGTTATGTTTCTGTGCAGTAACCAGAGTTCTTCGAGATGCGTGGTCCCTATCTGTATTCCACTACCCATCCTTCTTCCCTCTGCTTCAAATCCTTGCAATTCATGGGAGAGAAGGAACAGGAGATGTGGTTGGTCTGTGCCACTCCTTGGTTTGGAGCATGAGAAGAGGAAGGGTGCAAGTGGAGCACAATGTCTTTTGGGCTCAGGCGTGTGGTGCACATACGTCCCCCACAGTGGAATACAGATAGGGAGAACTCCAGTTACTGTACAAGAGACAAAACCTCTTATTCATCACTCAGGCCCTGAGTCACTAAAGCACTTAAGCTTGTTCCTAAATTTAAGTACATAACTAGTCCCATTAAGCTAGATATGTGCTTAAGTACGTGGCTGAATCAGGGCTTTCTGTTTTCCCTTCTGCAAAGGTGAGGAGATAATACTTTGAAATCCTCTGATGAAAGACACTAAGTGAACATAGAACTTGAATTTGTTAGTTAGCATCTGCATTTTTCTTCTTGATCACCGAGTCCCATTGATTCTGTGTCAGTCCCTGTTCTCTTTCACTAGAACCCTGGCGTGTAGGTAACAGCATTTCGATATGAAGATTTATTGAGTGTGGTGATTGTTTCTGTTCATTAGGAGTTGTACGTAACAGCTATTGAATTTCTGAAGCTGGAGAAAATTGAGTTGGGAGGAGTGAGAGGAAACATCCTTGGGAGCATGGTATTTCAGATTTATGAGGAAGTCTCTGAACTCATCAAGGTTTTTGCTGATTGCAGATATGATCCCTTAGATCCTGCAGAAGAGGTGAGTAAATGTTAGTGTGAAAAATGTGTTCGTTTGTTAGATGAATAAATTACTTGCTTCGAACAAGGCAGAGGACCTGCATATTAGAATAGTCACCATGGCAACAAATGTACTTACTTTAGGGAAAAAACTCTGGTCTTAGCACTCATCCATAAAATCAGTTCATTTAAATTGAATGGTTCTCTATATAAAATATGTAAGCATGGCTTAACCCTATTATTTAAACCCTTTGTTCTTTTTATTGACAGGAATTTGATGAAGATTTTGCAGAGTTCCAGACCAAAATTCAGGATTTAGATAGAAGATTGGCAACCATTTTTTCTCAGGGATTTAATGACTGTAATAGTATTGAATCTGCTGTCAAGGTATAAATGTGCATGTATGGTTGGTGTGCCTCTTTTCTAGCAAGAGTGTTAGCACGTGCCGTAATTAGGGTGAATTCTTTGGCGTCTGATACCAAATCTATGAATACTTTTGTCAGTGAAGAGGTTTCTATATTTATATATACATTAAAGTAACGATTGAAGGTCAAGACTTTCAAAAACTACTTTAGAGATCTTTAAAAGCAGCAGAGAATCCTGTGGCACCTTATAGACTAACAGACGTTTTGGAGCGTGAGCTTTCGTGGGTGAATACCCACTTCGTCAGATGCAGGTAGTGGAAATTTCCAGGGGTAGGTATATATATGCTAGCAAGCAAGCTAGAGATAACGAGGTTAGTTCAATCAGGGAGGATGGGGCCCTGTTCTAGCAGTAGAGGTGTGAAAACCAAGGGAGGAGAAACTGGTTCTGTAATTGGCAAGCCATTCACAGTCTTTGTTTAGTCCAGAGCTGATGGTGTCAAATTTGCAAATGAGATCTTGGGAGCCCAACTTGAGATACTTCAAAGGGGGCTGATTTTCCTTAGAGGAGCCAAATTCTGCAGGGGTGAATGCAGGTCAGAGAGAGGAAACTAGTGGTTGGGGGCAGGGTCACAGAGGAAGATGTTAACTTAGAATGTAAATATTAGAGCTGGTCAAAACATTTTCAGTGGAGCCATTTTCCATCAGAAAATGCAGTTTTGTCAAAATCTCTATATATTTTTTTGCGGGAACTTGTCAATTTCAATGACATTTTCAACAGGAAAAAGCCTATATGGATTAATTGTTTCAACTTTTTCATTTCATTTCAACAATGCTGCAGTGTTTTTTGACATTTTCATTTCAAGCAATTTCATTTAGAGTTTTCTATGATATTAAAATGTTAAATGTAATATATATATAATTAATATTGTAGTTTATAGTCAGCATTTTAATATCATAGAAAAGTCTAAATGAAATGAAACCATCAAATGTTTTGATGGTTGTGAATAAGAATGTTTTGAAGTTTTTATGTGGAAAAATTTCTAAATTTCAGCTTCTTGTTCCAATTTAGAACTTTTATTTTTTTCAAAATTTGGGAATTTCCTATGGCATGGAAATTCCAATTTCCTGCTCTATTATCTCTCCAGTCTCCTGCACTTGGACCAGATGGAGAGATGAGGCCATTTAACTGAAGTGGTTTGTGGAAGGGCCCTGTGGAAGAGATGAATCTTTAGGTGATCTAGTATTTATAAAGTAGATAAAAGGCATTATATACATCTAGAGTGATTTTAGCGTAATTTATCTAACGCCTCTTGGAAGAATCAGCAGCATTCTCAATAGACTATGTCAGCAGATACATTGATGTATAAACAGTTTACCAATTTCTTTGTTCTTTAGCAAATACACATGTTTGGATCGCTATTGGACCGACCTCTGATAAAGGCAGAAGTGTCCCCTCACTATTCCACCCTTTTGGAAATGTTTAATGTTGAATTGGACAATGCAAAGATAATGTATGATGCCCAGATAGCAGCCACAAAGTCAGGAGGCGTGCCACCTATCAGCAAAAATATGCCTCCTGTTGCTGGGCAGCTGAAGTGGACTCTGGAGCTCCAAGAAAGACTAGAGACTCCGATGAAGGAATTGCAAGCCATTGATCACCCGTAAGTATGTTTTGTTCATGTTTTGCACTTTAGGATATGCTGTTATGCAGTGTGTGTACAACAGAGCAGCAGTGATCATTTACAGAGGACAAAGCACATATCCACTTAGACTACCAAGGTTCTGTTTGGCATTGTGATTAAATCCCATGCTCTATCAGTGCATCTGTTTCATCAATTGCAACTTTTACTTTGGTTACAGTGTTATGGTCAGTGCTGAAGCTAAAGTGGTGTCCGAGAAGTATAAGGAGATGATGCGTTTGCTGCAGAATTACCGAGAGAAGACCTATGAAGAGTGGATAAGTAGAGTAGATGCAGACTGCCAATTTAACCTCGAACAGCCGCTGATACGGAGAGATCCAGACACTACTCTAATCAGCGTGAACTTCAACAAGGAGGTGGGTAGCAACATGCTTGTACACAAAGCTCTCTTGTTGAAATCAGTCTGAACAGAAATGAAATGTTTGTAGCTGATACTGTACGAGCCCTGTTCTGTTAGTGTCTGTTTTATTTTGACTACTACTGTTGAGACAGATCTTGCTGCATTTGTGTACTGGTTTGGACTGGCACCTCAGTGAACAGCAGTGATAAACCATTTGGACTCATATCTGATTTCCTTGAGAGATTTTCAATATGGGATGATGCTGAAGCTTTTCCTTTTATGAATAGGTAATTATTTCTAATTATTGTATTTTGTAGCTAGTTGCTGTTCTACGTGAAGTCAAGTATTTGAATTTTCAGAAGCAAAAAGATATTCCAGATAGTGCTGGCAATCTCTTTTCTCAAAATGAAACTTTCCGGAAGTTTGTGGGCAATCTGGATCTCATTGTCGGTTGGTACAATAAGGCAAGTTTGAAAAAGGGGAGCCAATGTGGAAAGATAACAAAATGGTGAAACAGGATCAGTGTGTGTCTGTCTCTTTGCCTTGTTTAGAAGAGTTAGATTCAAGTTTGAACAAAACCGGGTAACACTTTAAAGTAGTGCTTCGGCTTTTATAAAATGGGTTATAAAACTTACAGGTGGTTTGAATAAACCGGTCGAACTGTCATGTGCCCTACTTCATGCTGATGCTCCAAAAAGTCTGTTAGTCTATAAGGTGCCACAGGATTCTCTGCTGCTTTAGCCCTACTTCATGGCTTAGGCAGCTCTCTCCTGTAGTGCTATCTTAGGGTTGCAGATTGCTGCACATCACCGTAATATTTGAGAGCATGTTACTTGCTGGGACCTCTCCCAAGTCACCTATGCTGTTCTACCCTTCCAGCCTATCTGTGTGGAATGTGAGGCCTCCATTTCTCTCTCTGAAACCAGCTAAGATGGTTCAAAAGTGAGTGTGCTCAGAAAAGGTTGCTTTTCCGCACTTATGGCAGCCACTCACCCTTTGTCCCACAGAACTACTTTGGATCCTAAGCCAGTGATGCTTTTGTTTTCCAGATCAAGACAACCATACTGTCAGTAGAGCTTCCACTGGTCAAGCAGGAGTTAGAAGAGAATGATGTCAAGCTGCAGAAAGCCGAAACCACCTTGTTTTGGAGCAATGAAGGTACAAAGTCAGTCACTTCATCATTTCCAGTTGACAAAATGTTTCTGTGTGCGTTCTGGAGAGAATCTCCTGCTTCATAACATTAGAGCCATGTGTTCTCATTTATGTCCTTGGCCCAAAGGATCCGGGTTGGGCTGACATGTTCTCGGGTCCTAGAAGGGCTTTGATGTTGCTGGCATGGAGGGTCTTCAAGAGCCAGTCACTGACAGTGATACCGAGTGGTTCTGTCTGCTCCCAGGCCTAGCACACACTGGTCCCATCCCAGGGAGTGAAGGCTGATGCAGGGGCTCATTTGCTGGGCCAGCTGTGCTTCTCTGTGTTGATTTGCAGATGTCATTTTTGAAGCTTTTACCCTAATTCCTCCAAAGTGAGTCCTTTTAGAGGTCCCCACTCCCAAGGTCTGTACCCTGTGTGGGTGACTACAGTCTTTGCACACCTGTTATTGCTACATAGGCTAGCAACTCCTGCCTCCTTCCTCATTACTGACCCTAAACTACTCTGAGTCCTAGCTTATTCCTCAGGGGCAACTGGAATATATGGAAGCCCTGCCAGATCCCACTCATTATGAAAAGGCTTTCTACCCCCTGCAGAAATCAAGAATGTACTGGGATTAGCTCTAAGAAAGGACTAATGATGGGAGACAGAGGGGTGTTAGACCCACTGAGCAGAGGCTAGGGGGTGCTGATGTTCTGTTGTGTGGCAGCCAAAGCCTTCAGTTAGGGAAGCCTCCTCTGCCACATAGAATCGTAGAAGATTAGGTTGGAAGGGACCTCAAGAGGTCATCACATGCATAAAGCAGAGCATGAATCTACTGTCAGATTTACCATCCGAGAATACAAATTATAGGTAAATTTCTTTTGTATCTCTCCTCAACAATCTGATGATCAGAGCCATCAGGCAAGCAGTTACTTTGATGTCTGGAGACCTTATCTGTCTACTAGCTAGAAATGCATTTTTCTCTCAGGTGTTATGGAATATATTCAGGAGATGAGAAATGTCTTGCATGATTTAGAGGCAAGAATCCAGAAAACTAAATTAAATGTGGAGAATATCAGCCAGCTTATGCAGGTGGGTGAAAGATTTTTCCAGGCACTTTTGAAAATAACATTCTTGATATATATTAAATCTCTTTCCTCTGCAGGCATAGTATTTCCCAAGGGTAGTAAAAGTGCATCTTTTAGGTCTTTTTTTTCCATACAGGAATGGTCAGCCAGTCCTCTCTTTGAAAGGAAAGACAATAAGGAAACGTCTCTCTTAGACTTGGATGGAAAAGCTAATACCATCAACAAACGCTATGCAGTAATTAAAGATGCTGGACAAAAGATTCAGACTATGCTTATGGTAAGAAACTAGGAAAGATAAACTCAACTGAGTCAGAACTGTTTTAACAATAGTTACTTATGTCTAGCACTTATGTGCTGTAGCAGTTTTAAACTTCAAACCACTTCCACATACAGTACTAATGTTTTCCATGTATGGGTGTAAATGGTGGATTAAGACTGTCTGGGACAAAACTCCCACAGAAGTCAATGGGCGTTATAGCTCAGTAAGGACTTCATGCATGAGCCTGTAGTGCTTTGTCAAAGACCTTTTGGCTGGATTCATTTATTGTTTTTTTTTCTCATGTTCCTACTGTACAACTGAGATTAAAAAAAAGTCTATACAACTGCTGTCTGGGGGGACATGTATGGCTTTTCGGCATGCCCTGGGGATAGTTTCTTTTCAGAGGACATTACATAAAAATTGTTTCTTTCCCTTACATTCAAATGGAATTGTAAAGAATGGTCAGGGAAGCAACAACATAGACATTTGGTACCAGATAACTAGACTTCTGACTTAATCAACTGTTAACTCCCGTTTTTCATTGAAAGAAGGTAGGACATTTGCCTGACCATTTATCAAACAGAAAGTTAATATAGGTTGTTTCTTTTTGCAGGAGAATGCAGACTTATTTAAGACTGATAAGACATCCAAAACATGGCAAGATTATGTGGAATATGTGGATGACATGGTTTTGGATGGATTCTTCCAGTTTATTCACAAATCTTTACAGTTTCTGCTCACCAACATGGCAGCTGATGTATGTTATCCAGCTTCCTCTTCCCTTTTATGAAATGTCAGTGTTTGCACATATATAATGCATGTGCCACTATTATTTATGAGCTATTTAAGGAAATCACAGTTTTTCGGATTTCTTAGAACATCTCTTGAAGTTACATTGCATGCACTGAATTTCTTGTCTCAGGACATCCTATAAAGGTCTGTCCACAGGACAGCTGCAGCCATGCTTTTGTCCTAGTTAGTGGCCTGGTTATTGTAATCCGTTAGAAACAACATGGTTCAGTGTGTGACCTGCCCCCACCCTCCCACCTCTTATTTGCCATTGCAGCTATCTGAGCATGTGCAAGTGAATTCTGGGACAATGTAGACCACTATCCCATAGTGCTTCAGCAACTGCTGAGTAGAGGATTGTGGGTCTCTGAAATTGCTAACTATAATAAAGAAGGGAAGAAGAGAGGAGAGCTTGGGAGCAGAGGCGGGGAATTCAGATTAGCCCTGGTGTGGAGCTGGGGGGCTGAGGGGCAGTGTCCAGGAGCAAATGGTGTTGCTCTGGCAGAGGGAGATGAGACTGAAGAGAGAAGACAGGATGAGGGTGGTGAATCATTGCTTGTGACCACACAAATGCACCCACTGACAAAGAGCAGAAGGTCAAGGACAGAGCCCTAGAAGAGATGCCTTCAGAGAGAAAGGGAGGAGAAGTGCCCCCAGCTAAGACAGTGGAGGAGTCCCCAGTTCAATCTGCAGCCTGGCGCTATCTCCTCTATTCTGAGTTTCTCCTCTGCTCTGCAATCATGAATCAGCCTCTCCTCCCCTGTGTTGCCCTTTCTGTCTAGTCCCAGGTGCGTCATTGTGTAACCCCGCTGTGTAACATGGCAAAACTGAGCTCCTGTGTTTCCTCCTAAACAGTTTCTGCCCTGCCCTCTTTCCCCGTTGGGCTCTCAGCAAGTTTCCCTCCCTGTCATAGGCTATAACATCAGTGTACTCTCTGACATGTCTCTCCTCTTCCCCCACACATCCAGGCTGCCACTGAATTGCTCAGATACTGTGGTAACGAGCCTGGTCCAAGAACCTGTATAAAATGGAATAGACAAGAAATCTGTCCCTGATAACTAAAATACTCTGTGCCATTCATTTCTGCTTGAAGTTCAACTGCAGTAGCCCCCTTGTAGAGAGGATAATGATGATAAGGAGCAGTAACAATGTAGGGGAGCACAGAGTCCCAGACCTCTGGGGAAGAGAGAGGTGCTAAAGAGGGAGCAGAGAGGCCATGCATGAGCGTGGAGAAGAGGCGACTGGCAGAGTTGGTGGAGTGCTGGGACAGAAGCCAGATAAAGGGGGTCAGACAGAGGGTTAGCAATGAGGCAGTTAATGTAGTGGGCTAAATAGCACATTCAACATGGGGCTGAGGGCAGGTGTTCGGAAGGCAGACAGTAATGCGCTTTGCACTAACGTATCTCAGGCCAACGCAGCTCCTTTGTTTGAAGTGCACATGGAACTCCATAATGATGAATTAAGATACCGTCCATCGCTGGAAGTGGGAGCAGATAATGGTTTTCTGGAAGTGGTGGAAAATCTAATGAATGATATCTATAACACAGCTAAACTTGTACCCCGGCTGGCTAAGACGAAACTCAGCTACAAGGTTAGTGCTTCTGTGGCCTGGACTCTTTCCGTTAGCCATGTTTGCCTGCCATGCACGGAGCTCCTTGCCATGCACCAGCATTTCCTGAGAGCTGAATGACTGACTGGCTTGTTTGGAGATTTTTTTCAACGCACTTGTCACTGCCTCTCGGGGAACATGCACATAAGCTTTTAGATTACAAGAAAATGATTTTTTGTATTTGTGCACAGGGAGAAAGCTTGTTTCTAGGGTTTCAAAACTCAAAATATAGAGGGCTTTCAGTATCAATATCCATATCTGTAATTGCAACCCAAAGTGGATAGAGAGCTAATGCAGTATTTGGAGCAAGGATGTAGCATGCTCCTTATGGCCAGCTCTGCTAAGTAAATAGGCCCCTGCAGTTTGCCCTGTTTGTAGCTTCAGAGTGGTTTTCAAGATTAGCCCCATATAGAACTCAGTGTGTTAGTGGTAAAGGCTTGGATAACTGCGATGATGTGACTATCAGAGAGACCGTCACAAGTATCACACGCAGCGCAGGTGAAAAAGATGCCCTTCTGACTGTGAAGCCATGTGCAATTCCAAGTGCAACCTGGGTGTGACGTTGCACTCCATATGCTTTATGAAAGTATGCTAATGAGAGTGAATATGATGTAACTAGAATATGCTTTATGCACAAGGTCTCTTGTGAGGGATCATTACAAAGCTTATAATCTACTGAGTGTGATTATCCTATTTGTATAAATGTACCACTCTTGTATCTAAAACTAGAAATATGAAGCAAACTCTGAGGTTCTATTGTGACAGTCTACTTCTACACTACTGCAGTAGTGTGGGTAATGAAGAATGAGAGCTTACAGTGACACGTGATCATGTCACATGATACTGGAATCCATCTTAAACCTGATGCTTTTCCATTTAGAAGGAGGGGTGGGGACCCAGAGACACAAAGGATTCCTACCTTGTGCCAAAGCTATAAAAGGGGGTGGAGCAGGACAAAGAGGCGGCCAGTCATGAGAAATCCCCTAGTTACCACCTGACCTGGAACTAACATGGATTGTACCAGGGGTAAGGATTGGGCCCAGACTAGAAAGGAGTCTAGTCTGTGAAAGAGGCTTATTGAAACATCTCTGGGAGGGAGATTTACCTGTATTCAGGTTCTTGTGTGTTTTGTTTTATTTTGCATGGTAACTTACTTTGTTCTGTCTGTTATTACTTGGAACCACTTAAATTCTACTTTTTATACTTAATAAAATCACTTGTGTTTATTAATCAACCCAAAGTAAGTAATTAATACCTGGGGGAGCAAACAGCTGTGCATATCTTCCTATCAGTGTTATAGAAGGTGGACAATTTATGAGTTTACCCTGTATAAGCTTTATACAGAGTAAAACAGATTTATTTGAGGTTTAGGCTCCCAGAAAGACTGAATACTGGATGCTGGGAAAGTCCCTGTTAACTGAGAAGCCCCTGGGTTAAGTGAATCTTGGTTTCTGTGAACTGCAGGGGGGTATAGCCCAACCTCTTGGTCTGTGCTGGAGCCAACTGGTGTGCTCAGCAGGATGGGAGTGGAGGGAAGCCTTCTTTGGAGGGGGATTTCTAAGTTCTATCCCAGCACATCTAGTGACAGTTCTGAGGGAGATTCTGTGGCCTAACCTGTCACACTGGGATCCAGAACTGTCAGTTGAACAAGAGGAGCAGCGGGGTGGTGGGTGGCATGTAGATGTTGACTCTATGCTGACCTTGGTAGAGAGAAACAGTCTCTCTCTCTCTCTCTCTCTCTGAATAAAACAAAATGATGGAAATTAAATGCAAAAACCTAAAATGCTTATGGATTAAAAAACTAACATGTCAAGAAACACTTAAGTGAAGGTTGTCATAGTAACACTAGATTTCTCATACTGCACATGTGTATCATTTTTTGTGATATGTACAATGTAACTGAATATTAACAGTGTGTATGTGCAATGCAGGTGAGATGATGTTACTGAGAAACCTTCACTTCTACATGTATTGTGTTGAGCATTACTGTGTGACCCTAATGTGACATTTAATGTCGTACGTTGCATTCGTTTACTTCCTGACACTGATGAGAAGTGTATGTCTTTCAGAGTGACCTAGAAGATATGTCAGATCTAATTGAAATAAGAGAGGAGGTGGTTTCTCTAGTTGTCAGTGCCATGAAACAAGCTGAGGAATATGAAGACTCCTTTGAGAAATATTCCTATCTGTGGTTGGATGATCACCATGAGTTTATGCAGCGCTTCCTCACATTTGGTCATGTGTTCACCACAGAGGAGCTGGAGTCTCATGCAGAGGACTACTTGCCACACATCCCACCCACCCTAGAGCAGTTCCAGCAACAGGTGAAAGAGCTCCCAAAGCAAAGGGGCTGTGGCTCGGTGCATGGCAGCTCTAGGATACTAGCCTGGTACTATGAGGAGAATAGCAGCGATGCTGGTGCAGGAACAGCCATCCCCCTCATAGATCATCCTTTCCATGGCACCCAAGCTCTTTCCATCCTTCTTCAGGGGATCAGAGGGACCCCCCCCACACACAAACCACTGAGGGAAGCTCTCTATACCAGTAGTTCCCAAACTTTTCAGGGCCACGCCCCCCATGGAGCCAGGAATGGGGCTGCAGCTCCTGTGGGGGGACAGGGGAATGCAGGCAAGAGTAATAGGGCTGAGGCTGGGGGTGGGTCTGGGGCCGGGAGCAGGGCGTGGGACCAGGTGTGGAGCCATAGTCAGGGAAGGGGTCTGGCATGGGGCTGGGAGCTGGGGGCACAGCTAAGGGCTGGAGCAGAGTTGGGAGCAGAGCGAGGCTTGGGTGGCACTCCCTCCCTATCCCCAGTGGGGGCTGGCCTGGGCCCCACCACACCCTGCTGAATAGTTTGGGGACCTCTGCTGTATACCCATCTCACAGGGGCCCAGGGCACACGTTTCTTTTCCATCTTGCCATTGTATGGAGAACAGCCATGCATCCACCCATCCTAATGCACTGAGATACCAAAGCAATAGACATCTAGGGCCTGATTCCCCCCCGCCCCCCCCACTGCCTGCCCCAGTCTCATTTATGCCTATCCACAGTGGGTGTAACAAGGTCACCAAGTCAGAATAGAGCACGTGTGTCCACTTTGCATAGGTGTAAATGGTGAGGTAAAGTGCAAGACTCTGGAGAATCAGGCCCCTGAAAGAGAGGGAGAGAGCAAGCAAGCAAGCAACTGGTGCAAATCCATGTACTTCCATTAAAGTAACAGGCAAACTTCACTGGCGTCAGTGGCATAACGCTGACTTAGACCAGCTGGGGCTCTGGCCCAGGATGGATAAAATGTTGGGTTTTTACATTTAAACCTGTCCCTCAAGCATGTTTCAAAGCACAGCGCTGAGGGACTTGCTAGCTCAGCAGCCCTGTGCTGCCTGGGAGTTGGGGTGGGGTAGCAGCCAGGAAGGCACCTGTATGGAGGGGTCTGGCTTTAGTAGCAGCTGCCCTGACAGCATTTTGCTGCAGCCTCCCTGAGAGCTGTTAATGCAGCATTACTGTGTGTCTAGGTGCTCCCGAACACAGGGAAATCTGGGGCTTCAATAGTTGCACTCAAAGTTTTACTGTTAAAAATCTTGAATTCCTAAAAATGATTTAGTGAAGCCCCCAGACAAGAGCCCTACTGGCAGTTCTGAGATTGCTCCATGCATGTCATTTCTATGTGCATTTCAGATTGACTCCTACGAGAAGCTCTACGAGGAAGTGTCCAAGTTTGAGAACACCAAGGTGTTCAATGGCTGGCTGCAGAGCGACTGCCGTCCATTCAAGCAAGCACTTTTAAATATTATCAAGCGCTGGAGCCTCATGTTTAAGCAGCATCTCATTGACCACGTCACTACCAGGTAAAACAAAAGAGTGGTTCTCCAAAGCAAATCTTGCCTGACACATATGGGATGGGAACTCGGAGTTAAGGTTAATGTTGGAGGCAAAGATTTTGTAGCTGTACTAATGACTGTCATACATGGAGACCAAGACTAAGGTCATTTCTGGACTAGGAAAATGGGGTGTGTTTTAAACTTAGTGGCCAAGAAATTCAAAGTAACATGATATCAAATGATATTGCTTTGCACACAGTGTAGACCAGAGCAGGTCATATGTAACAAGGTGCTAGCGGGCCGTGCTGAGACCTGAAGGCCAGTGAAATGGCATCTGTTTACACACACTGAGGATCTGAGACTCCAGTTTTTGTTCTCTTTGGAGAATTGCCCCGGGCATCCCCACTCCTGGGGCTCCTGGACTTGGAAAGGTTGTAGCCCCGCTGGATGCTGCTCACTGAGCAGAGGACCATGAGCCAGGGCTGTGGATCAATTTGGGCCGTCATCTCAGAGAGCCACAGTGACTGTCGGAAGCAATCAGGCTTTGAATTTTTCTTGTTCTTTTAACTGGCTGTTCAGAGAGGTTCCCACTGGCTTTTTTTTCTTTTAGTCTCCAGGAGCTAGCAGCTTTCATGAAAGACGCAAATGCGGGCTTGACTAAACCTTTGAAAGAAGGAGATTATAATGGGCTGGTAGAGGTGATGGGACACTTGATGAGAGTCAAAGATAGACAAACTGCTACAGACCACATGTTTGAGCCCTTAAAGCAAACAATCGAACTGCTAAAGACTTACGGAGAAGAGATGCCGGAAGAAATTCATATGCAGCTGCATGTAGGTTATTTAATGCTGTTAGCTCAGTTTTGTGGTGCGTAGCTTTGGGGTATTTTTAATAATGAAATCTGATTAATTTGCTTCTTTGTAGTAGGCTGAGATCCAAACTCACCTATAATCATTTTTATTGCACACTCAGGTGCGAAGAGGTTCTAACTCTTTATAGAAAATGACTAAAATCAATCACTGCATTACTAATGCCATCTGTTACTGTGCTGCGAAAATAAGTATCTGTTATAAAAGAGAGCAGGAAACATTTTCTTTGAGATGGTCATTCTTTACTTGTTACCAGAAGGACCATGGGAATGGCCTTGCTGGATCTTCCAAGGGTCTGTCTAGACCTCTCTGACAGTGACTGGTACCACATACTTCAGAGGAAAGGGCAAAGAACCCCTCAAAGGACAGTTATGGAATCATCTTCCCATGGGGAAGTTCCTTCCTGACCCTGTCAGTCAGTGGCTGCCTTTTGCCCTGAATCAGGAGGGTTTCTAGCCCTCACAAATACAATTGTTTTGATCCCTTCTAATGTAACTGGGATGTTCTTGTTATCCATATAAATACCTAACTCTGTTCTGAATCCTGCTGAGCTCCTGGCCAGGAGTTCCCAGGTTAATTGTGCTTTGTCCAGAAAAACATTTCTTGTGTCTGTTTTTAAAATTTGCTGCCTTCCCTTCTCATTTTCTCTCTCCCCTGGTTCTTGAGAAAGGATAAATATCACTCCTTTGTAAGCCTCCATCACATCCTCTCCAAACAAGGCAATCCCAGCCTTTCCATCTATTGTAAAATAGCCTATTAGGCCTTTCACTGTTTTCATAACCCATCTTGGAATGGCATTCCCCTGCCCTAGGGTGACCAGATGTCCTGATTTTACAGGGACAGCCTTGATATTTGGGGCTTTTATTTTTATATGGGCATCTCCTGTCCCAATTTTTCACAGTTGCTGTCTGATCACCCTACCCCACCCACATCTGCTGTGTATTTGTGAGGTAGGGCGAACAGAACAGTGTCCAGAGGAAGTTTCTCCCTGAATTATAAATAGCATTGGACGTTCTCAGTACCTGGGGGAGGCATCCCCGTTGGTCTATACAAGGGCATTACAGTATTCAGGGAGGGGTTCCATTGGGTTAGACAAGGGCATTCGAGGAGTCTGTCTTCTCTTCTCTTCCATTCTATCAGACTTTTGACATGTTTTTTGTTTTTAACATTGCTCCTTGCTGAGAAGAGATGCTCACTGAGCTGCCCGCAGTCACGCCCAAATCATTTTCTTAAATGATTTTTGTTAATTTAGAACCCACTGTCAAGCTGCCTGCAGTGACTCAGGAGTGTGAGTACCAACCTCAGGGGAGATTATTAAGAACCAGGGCACAAATCCCCAAATTGGTGGTGAGTTCTATACTTAGATTTCACCAAGCAATTATTAAATGTAAAATCCTCAGGCGCCAGGAGTCTGACGGTCCCCTGGGATAAACTCCAATTTGTCTCGCCACCAAGGTGAGCTTGCCTTTGTAATAGATGGTCTCTTACACCAAGAACCATTGCAATAGTCAGGTTACTCCCAGAACCAAAGCACCAGTCACTTTCCCAGGTCAACTGCATCTTAGATCTCATTCCACAGACAATGTTTGTAGCCAGTCCTATAATAAACTATATACAGATTTATTCAACAGGAAAAGGAAATAGAATTATTTACAAAGTTAAAGAAGGTAAACATAGATACACAAATGAGTTACAATCTCAAGTTTCAAAAGTAATAGAAACTTCTATAATAAGCAAGCTCTAAGCACTGGGGATCCCTTGTGTATGCCTAGAAACTTTGTCTCGCAGAGTCCAAGCAGCAGAGAGAGACAGTTTCTTCTGGTTAGGGGTTTTTATTCCCCTCCTCCCATGTGTTCTGAGCTGCAAACTCGGCTGATGAGAGGAATCCACTTGCATGGCTCATCTTCATGGGAGGTAGGGGAGCGGAGCACAACATCTTTTGTCCTCTTTAATGTTCCACAATAGTTTGGCTGCTGTTGAGCAGGACGCAACACCTTTGGTTCCTGATCGGCATGTCACACTAATTAATGTCTCTCTCCTGTGTGGTGATTTACATAGTTAGAGAGTCTTACGACAGCAATGCTCCAATGTTCCCTTTCAATATGGGAGACTAATGTTATAAATGAGGCTATGTCTATGTCTACACTACCGCAGGATGGACGCTCTGGCGATCAATGCACCGGGAGTCAATTTAGCGGGTCTAGTGAGGACCCACTAAATCGATGACCGAGTACTTTCCGATTGACCCCAGTACACCATCGGGAACAAGAGAAGTAAAGTAAGTCAACAGGAAAGTGTCTCCTGTTGTCCCAGCGTGGCGTAGACACTGCAGAAGGTCGACCTAAGCTATGTCAACTCCAGCTACATTATTCATGTAGCTGGAGTTGCATAACTTAGGTCGACCTACTGCGGTAGTGTAGAAGTAGACTGAGATTATCGAGTGCTTGTGAACTGCTGCGTGCATTAAAGTCTAAACACTAAACACACACTCATAATCCTAATCCCTATTTTAACAATGGTAAAACACAGATAAGCTAGACTGATTTCATCTCTGTATTTGTCAGTGTTCCACTGAGACCTGGGAATCTTGGCATGAGCTGGCACCTGGTCTGCCGGTGTCACGCCGCCACTCTGTATGCAGAGTTTGAATAATTCCATTCCACGTATTTGTCAAGAGTGAGTTTGCTTTGCCTTTGTGGTGCCCATTCACCTAGCTTTGCCCAGTCCCTTTGACTTTCCTCCCAGGTTTGTGTTCTTTAGTCTCGACTAACCGAAATAATTTTGAGTTATCTGCAAATGTTGCCCTGCATGTTCACTGCCCACATATTCTCCTTCGTAAGGAACTTCAGGATGTATTTGGGTTCATCTTTGCCAGACAAAGCATAAGCATCTGTTACCTCTCTTGGGTGAAATGGGTTTTGGTGTTGATTCTACTTTTGCTTGCTGTAGGATCTGCCGGAGCAATGGAACAACACCAAGAAGTTATCTTTCCAGGTGAAACAGAATGTGGCTCCTCTGCAGGCCACTGAGGTCACAATCCTTCGGAGGAAGTGTCAGCAGTTTGAGGTACTGTTACTGTGGGATGCTGGAAGTTTCTTTGTAATGGGCTGAGTGGATTGGCCTCAGCTTCTCATCTAGGCTAGGATTTGTGTGACCCTACATCAATGCTGTGTATACATTTTCAATTCAGGTACCTGTCCCTGAGACTCTACGCACTTCACAAAGCTTAAAAGCTACAACCTCAACACAAGTCAGTAATGGAAATAACCACTAAGCAATCAGCCAATGAACTGCCCATATCTGAACCACCAGACTAGTCCTGGTCACCCCAAATCAGCCAATGGAGTAACCCCACTCCCCATGTGCCAGGAGTGAATCCAGGCCCTGTCAGAATGGGTGGGGAAGTGTTTCCCAGTCAAGGGCTCTCATGGAAAGCCCCATGCTAGTAGCCCTGACTAGCTGAATGCAAGAGGGCTGTAGTGCAGTATCCCCACCCTGATCACAACTGTGCAGTGCATAGGGAAGGAGAGGGGTTGAAGACAATACGGTCCCCAGCCATGCAGGGCTTTATAAGGTAATACCTTCCACCCCAGCAGGGAGCTAACAGGTGACAGGGCAGATCCCAGAGCAGCAGTGTTTCTGGCTCTTTGTCTGCCCAACAAGCAAGCAGCCATGTCCTGTACTAAGTGGTTTCCCAGAGGTTTTAAAGTATTGCCCCATGAAGAGCATGTTGGACTCATCTGTCTTGGAGATGACAGCCTGGCTCAGATGCCTGTAGCCAAAAGAAAACACACACACTTGGAAACCAGCCTGTATGGGAAACCAGTGCTCTTGGTCACACCAGCTGCCTGGTCGTTCAAGCGTTGTGAGTCTGCAGTGGATGCACTTCATTGCCCAGGGCAGCAGCTGCAACCCAGCTCCAAACAAGCCAAATTGTCTCAGTCTGAAGTGGGCCTTGGCTCGGCCAGCTAGCCGTCCTCCACACCTGGGCCTCTAACAGTGCTGAATGCACCTACCCCCGCCTGCGTGTGATGCTCTCTGTCTCTGCTTCCTTGCAGATTAAACAACACGAATTCAGGGAGAAATTTCGAGAAGATGGTCCCTTTTCTTTTACTGGCCCAGATCCATATCGGTCCTTAAACACGGTAATTGGCTGAGATGGGAGGGTGTTTGGGGCAGATCCTCTCTCCACCTGCCTCGCATGGGCTGTGGCTGCTGCAGAACTGACACAATTCTCTTGCACAGATGGCCAGCACGGTTCCAGGAGTCTGCGCTGCTCCTCTGCTCTGATTAGGGTTTGTGACTGAGGCCTAGGGAAGGGGGAAGGGCTTGGCTGTGGAGATCCACCCATCGTGCATTCCTGCATAAGGGAGATGTTTCCTCAATAGGGGCTACTGCACCAGGGGCTGGACCTGATGACTTCTCAAGGTCCCTTCCAGCCCTACATTTCGGAGAGTCTGGACTACGTGTGCAGCTGCTGGTCAGCTGCCTAGAGGATGAGGATTCCTCTCTCTTAGACTCTCCACCCTACAGGCTTGGGCCATGCACAGAGAGAGAACTTGGCTCTTTATGTATGTTTTGGCCAGTGAGTTATTCTATAAAAGTGGAGCTGTTCCATTTCTCTTAACGCATGGTGAGGCCACTCCAGCACCTAACTGCCAGCTCTGTCCTTTTCTTTTCCTGGTTCTAGCAACAAAAGAGTATCACTGCCATGGAGAGTGAAATGGAAGCCCTGTCCAAATCAGCTGGGTTGTTTGAGGTGTCAGTCCCAGATTATAAACAGCTCAAAGCATGCCATAAAGAAGTACGTTTACTCAAAGAGCTCTGGGATATGATTGTCTTGGTAAGTGTTTGACTTTGGAATGTAGCACGAGGGGAAGGGGATCTGAAGAATGGAGTGCTGAGACATTGCTACTTGCCAGGCTAGTCAGGATCATTTCACTGTTCCCCTTATCCTTCATCACTGCAGGGCAGAGACTGTCTTTATACTTGTGTTTGCAGTGCCTAGCATGCTGGGGCTGTGATCCCAGTCGGGGATGCTATGCACTACCCTCAGAGAAACAATAAATATTAATAATAATGGCACCTGCCTGATGATCTCAGCTGCTCAGGGGAAATTGCTCATTGTTCAGACAAGAGAATGTATTTGCAGGAAGCTCAGAATAAGGGAAAGAAACTCTTTGCTGGCTTTTAAAACTGAACCACATGGACTTGTGACCTGCAAACAGAAAGCAAGAGATGTGTTAACAGGCTGGGGCTGGGACTCAGAATCCTGAAGTTGCTATTTTTTAAATGACTGTGTGTGAAAAGCAAATGCTCTGTCTGCTAGTGTGGTTAAAAATCACAATGGCTATATGTAGCAACATCCCCTTTCCAATGCTCCATGTGGGGCTAGATGTTGGCAGTTTCATGGCCAGGCAGAATGACCAAAAAGGGAAAGTTTGCTGGAGGCTCTTGTTTGATCACAAATTACTCTCAGCCAGCAGAGGTTTTATTGCGGGAATACTGCTGTAATCCGGAGTGGCACCAACCTGGCAGGAGTCTCCAGCAAGATAGTACAAGCAGCAAATTGAAAATATATGTAACCCTGTTGGCAGCGGGGATTAAACCTACGACCTCTTGAGCTTAATATGGGACCTGAAGGACAGATGTCACTTAGCCAGCTTTGTAGCAGGCTCCTCAATCTCTAGCTGGCCTAGCCATCATTGGGGGGGGGGGGGGGGATGTCAGGGAGAAGAGTTTCACACTTAGCAGGCATGTGTTACATACATAAAACCAAACTACAGACTAAAGCAGGACTCTCCTGTAGTTCCCCAGACAATTGTGTTGTTGGACGATGAAAATGAAGGAGCTCTGTTAACCAGGTTCTCAGCAGTCCACTGGAGAGGTAGTAGGCCATCTGCCAGTCATGTCACAACAGACTGTACCAGCTCAGCTCTTGCAACAAGGAGAAACATAGGGGAACACAAATGTGTGCTCTGCAGTGCTGTGTTGGAGTGAGAGCAACATTAAAGTCTTTTGGAAACAGGAGTAAGAATTGTGAAAGTGCAACAATAGTGCATTTAGGATGAATAAGTGATAAGCAATATTGATCTGCATGTTTGTTAATCATGTGGCCTGTGGAACTGGTTCCCAATTCAGGTTAATACAAGCATCGATGACTGGAAGACCACTAGATGGAAAGAGATTAATGTGGAGCAAATGGATATTGATTCTAAAAAGTTTGCTAAAGATGTGAGAAGTTTGGATAAAGAAATGAGACCCTGGGATGCATTCACAGGATTGGATAACACAGTGAAAAATGTGATAACCTCCCTCCGAGCTGTGAGTGACCTTCAGAATCCTGCTATTAGAGAACGTCATTGGCATGAGCTCATGCAAGCGACCAAGGTAATCTGAGCAGCTTTCAAAAATGTATTGACAGGTAAATGCCATCATTCCCCAATCCTGGGAAGGGTGATCCGTTTCAAAAGAACTTAAATGACATAGGTGCCTAAGTCCCACTTTTGCAAGTAGCTTTAGTCATGAAAATGCAACTTAGGCTCCTAGGGAACACTTTCAAAAGCATCTAAATCACTTCAGGCCTTTAATATCATTCCTTTCATACTGAAATGATCTGTCAGATGATTTACTGTTGCTGGATGGCCACTGCTAGCAAGTATCCAAACATATCAAATCTGGACACTCATCAAATTATAGAATAAACAAAAATTAAATGAAGCGTGATGATTGTATCTACTGAACTGTGAATCACTGTAGGGAATTTTGACTGTGTCAAAAGCCTTACTAAAAATCAAGATATATCACATCTACATCTTCCCCCTATCCATTAGGCCAGTAACCCTGTCAAAGAAAGAAATTTGGTTGGTTTGGCGTGATTTGTTCTTGACAAATCCATGTTGGCTATTACTTATAGCCCTATTATCCACTATGTGCTTACAAACTGATTGTTTAATAATTTCTTTCTAGGTATTCAAGTTAGACTGGCTGGTCTATAGTTCCCCAGGTCCTCTTTGATCCCCTTTGTAAAGATAGGTGCTTTGTTTGCCCTTCTCCAGTCCTCTGGGACCTCACCCATCCTCCAGGAGTTCTCAAGAATAATCACTAACAGTTCCAAAATTTAGTTCCTGAAGTACACTAAGGTGAATTTCATCAGGTCCTGCCAATTTGAATACATCTAACTTTTCTAAATATTCTTTAGCTATTCTGTCCATATTTTGGCTTGTGTTCCTTCTCCCTTATTAATATTAATTGAGATACATATCTCATCACCATTAACGCGTTTAGTGAAAACAGAAGTAAAATAAGCATTAAACACCTCAGTCTTCTGTCCTCATTCAATATTAGCTCTCCTTCTCAACTGAAAAAGTAGTGGACCTACACTTTCCTTCAACTTTCGCAAGCTCCTGATGTATTTAGAGAACCTCTTCTTATTGCCTTTTATGGCCCTTGCTAGGTGTAACTCATTTTGTGCCTTAGCCTTTCTGATGATGTCTCTACATGCTTGTGCTATTCTTTTGTACTCCTCCTTAGGAATTTGAGGCCTCAGTTGGAGTACTGCATCCTCCAGCTGGGTGGGTTTGAACTGCAGCCCAAGCCACAAACTCCACACCACTATTTTCAGGGCAGTAGCCTGAGCCTGCTGTGATGGGTTCGGTCACAGAGACCCCTTGGGGCTGTCACATGATGTTCTGAAATTACCTCTGAGCCCATTTTGCCTGATGGCTTGAGACTCCGGAACCCTGCCTTGTTGAGCCAGACATGCCATTCTGCTGCAACACAGACCCAGGTCTGAATCACGCCCCCAAAGCTCTGGGCTTTAACTGAAAGCTACTCAGCTGGTATTTCTGTCTCCAGCACCCAGACACTCAACTCCCAATGGGATCCAAACCCCAAATAAATCTGTTTTACTCTGTATAAAGCTTATACAGGGTAAACTCATAAATTGTACGCCCTCTGTAACACTGATAGAGAACGATGCACAGCTGTTCACCCCCCAGGTGTTAATCAATTATTCTGGGTTTATTATTAAACAAAAATGATTTTATTAAGTATAAAAAGTAGGATTTAAGTGGTTTCAAGTAATAACAGACAGAACAAAGCAAGTTACCAAGCAAGATAAAACAAACCACGCAAGTCTAAGACTAATACATTAAGAAACTGAATACAGGTAAATCTCCCCCTCAGAGATGTTCCAATAAGCTTCTTTCACAGACTAGACTTCTTCTTAGTCTGGTCCCAATCCTTTCCTCTGGTACAGTCTTTGTTAGTTCCAGGTCAGGTGGTAACTAGGGGATTTCTCATGACTGGCCACCTCTTTGTCCTGCTTCACCCCCTTTTATAGCTTTGGCACAAGATGAGAATCCTTTGTCTCTCTGGGTCCCCACCTCTCCTTCTAAATGGAAAAGCACCAGGTTTAAGATGGATTCCAGTATCATGTGATATGATCACATGTCACTGTAAGACTTCATTCTGGTACACAGGAAGGCTTGCAGGTAAATAAACCCATTCACACCCAATTTTCCTAGTCAATAGGAATCATCAAGATCCTAAGCCACCATTAATGGCCCACACTTTGCATTAATTACAACAGGACCTCAGAGTAATACTTCATATTTCTAGTTTTAGATACAAGAATGATACATTCATACCAATAGGATGAACACACTCAGTAAATTATAAACTTTGTAATGATCCCTTACAAGAGACCTTTTGCATAAAGCATATACCAATTACATCATATTCACTCTCATTAGCATATTTCCATAAAACATATGGAGTGCAACATCACATCTGCTAGCGTGAGTATGTCTAGCCAGGCTGGGAGGCTGGCTCCAGCTGCAATGTAGACATAATCTGAGTGTTCTCCACCAATAGGTAAGACTTTTTAGAGTTAATTTGTTAAGCACGAATGGGCTGCAAGCTGAAAAATTCCACTGTGTCCCTCTGAGTAGACATTGAAGGGAAAATTCTCAAGCAGCACATGTGCTGGTAAATTGTGTTTTGAATAATCATATTTATGATCTGCTTTATTGCATATGAAAATCATAGACTTCAAATGATCCAAATCGGGGATGTGTGTGTGGGTGTGTGCAGGACCAGCTCCAGCTTCTTCGCCACCCCAAGCGGTGAACAACAACAACAAAAAAGCAGCTCTACCACAGCGCTTCAGTCTTCATTCTTCAGCAGCAATTCGGCGGTGGATCCTTCCCTCCGAGAGGAACTGAGGGACCTGCCATCAAATTGCTGCCGAAGACTGGGACATGCTGCCCCTTTCCATTGGCCACCCCAAGCACCTGCTTGCTGTGCTGGCTCCTGGAGCCGGCCGTGTGTGTGTGTGTGAGAGAGAGAGAGAGAGAAAAGTTAATCTTAACAAGCTAATGAACTGCAGAAATAATATTTACCAGGTGACTGTCCATAAGTATTTGTTTGAAATTTTAGAGAAAAAGACAGCCTTTAAGTATCGTGTGAGACAGCTAGTGTGGGAGAAAATATTAGATGTGTCACCCGTGAAGAGTGTTGCTGACTATGTCCATTCTGCACCAGGTGAACTTTATAATGTCAGACAAGACAACCCTTGCCGACTTGCTGCAGCTGAATCTACACAATTTTGAGGATGAAGTTCGCAGTATTGTAGACAAGGCTGTGAAAGAGTCAGGAATGGAGAAGGTACCGTCTGTGCCTTCAGTTCAATTTCGACCACATCGTTCCTAAAAATAGCCTTTCACTCTGATGTAGCACAGTCAGAGGCTATAACTTTCAGTTTTTCACTCTTATGAAAAGGCTGAAGGTTAATGCATAGATTCTCACCCTTCCATGAAGTGCTTCTGTGCCAAGACACACATTTAAAGTTCTAGGATTTTTCTTTCCTGAAATGTTGTTGTTTATCTTCTGTACATTTTGAAAGCTTTAGTGTTCAGAGTATTTCTGGATATCTTTGTATTCAAAGGTATTGAAAGCCCTGGATAGTACATGGTCAACCATGCAGTTTGAACATGAACCCCATGCTAGAACTGGTACCATGCTGCTCAAATCTGATGAATTACTCGTCGAGACCTTGGAGGATAACCAAGTGCAACTTCAGAACCTGATGACTTCCAAGTATCTAGCTCACTTTCTTCAGGAGGTGTCAGGCTGGCAACAGAAATTATCTACTGCTGACTCTGTTATTAGTATCTGGTTTGAAGTGCAGAGAACTTGGAGCCATCTGGAGAGCATCTTCATTGGTTCTGAAGACATCCGGAATCAGTTGCCAGAAGATTCTAAACGTTTTGATTCTATCGATAGAGATTTTAAAGTGAGCAAGTCTGTCACCCCTCTCCCTCACAACAATTCTAGCCTGAAGGACAAATTTAAATTTAATGCATCACAGATAATCTTTTCTTGCAGGAGTTAATGGCTGAAGCAGTAAAAACCCCTAACGTAATTGAAGCAACAAATAAACCAGGCCTTTATGAGAAGTTAGAGGCCTTACAGAAAAGGTTAGGATGATGCCATATTTGGGGGGAAACCTTTGGCCGATTTTAAAAACATCCAGATAAATTCTAGCTGCTGGGAGTGAATGCTTTTCTGGATTGGTAATGGGGACTAATAGCCTCACTCCCCTAGATATCTAGGCCAAATTTAGACCAGACGAGTAGTGACTCTAAGTTTTAGTCTAATGGCCATTCAATAGTCTGTGAAATCAGAGACTAGACTCAGCCCAGTACATGTGTCCAATTCAAAAAGCAACCATCACAAATGGCCAATTTGTTGGGATCTCAGTAAAGAGGCTAATTATGAAATGATCATTAAGGCTGAATTACGCTAGCTATATTTTCAAAGTGCTGACTCCATTGCTGCCCTCTGAGCCCTAGGCTCTGTAGAGAAGGTTTGAGGCATATTGGTGAAGTCAGATGGGGAAATTGCCACTGCCTGTTCTAAGACTCAATGAAGGCTTTTGTTTCCACTGCAGTCAACGTAGCATGATCACATCACAACCTTTACTTTGCAAAGAATAAAAATATTACACCTTTTTCCTTTCTTTGTGTTAGCTTGGCGCTTTGTGAAAAGGCTTTGGCTGAATATCTAGAGACAAAAAGGTTGGCTTTTCCCAGGTTCTACTTTGTTTCATCTGCAGACCTGCTGGATATTTTATCAAATGGAAATGACCCTGTTGAGGTAGGATTTAAATTTAATGGATAGTCCTTTGTTTCTTACATGAAATCTTTAGAATGTAATTATAATGTCTTTAATCTGAAAGGGTTAACACTGAACCAAATTTATAACTAGGCTTGGAAGGAGTAGATTTTTTATTGGTAAATGTTGGTACACATCAATTTCACTGCACGCACATAACCAACTAAAAATGTTTCCATCAATAAAATTGAAATTTACAGAGAGGCAAAGTAAGAAAAATTCTGCTTGAGAACTTACTAGAGATTGATTTAAGGATATTGACTGTGTATATTTTGACACATGATGTTGACAGTTTGTGTCTTAATGGTTTAAAGCTTTAACTTGTTGAATCTGTGTCTACTGCCTTTAAATAATTATTGTCTGAAGCCGACAATAGTTTCCTGCAGCTGTGAAAATTTAAATTGACAAAAATAGAAAAAAATGCTTTAAAATAAATACCAATATTATCCATCAAAATTTATTTAAAAAATCAAATTCTGCCAAGCCTGATTATAACAGTGTGTCAGAGATGCAAGAGTATAAAGAACAGTATGAAAAGTTAATCAAAACTGTAAAATATTTCTGTGCACTGGCAGCAATTCCTGATTTAGCCTTGTGCTGCTTTACTCTAAGGTATGCCGCCACTTGTCTAAACTGTTTGATAGCATGGCTAAGCTGAAGTTCAAAATGGATCCAGACAACAAGCCTTTGAAGATTGGCTTGGGAATGTACAGTAAGGAGGATGAGTATGTGGATTTTGATAAGGAATGTGACTGTTCCGGGCAGGTTAGTGGAGTTATTTAAAATTATATTTTAAACATGCAGGTTGAATTGCAGTAATACAAGAATAAAGTGATTTATGGGTCTAAGCCTAAATTCTCCTTGCTGCTATCAGCTGGGACCTTAACCAGTGAATCAACTGGGAGTCTATTTCTCACACACACACACACACACACACACACACACACACACACACACACACACACACACACACACACACACACACACACACACACCCCATTGTGCCGATTGTGCCGGCACGTCGAGTTTTCACATACAGGTGAGTTCCGTTGTCTTTGAGATGGCTGCCTAGGGAGGGAATTCTAAAAACACAGTGGCAGTGGGGGAACTAATTGACGCCTACGTCATGTGCAATCCAGAAACCTGCGGCAAGAGACAGGGGAGAAGAGCCTAAGTTGTCTGCCCCTGTTTTGTTTCCTCCAAAGCATCACAGACTGAGAGACCTCTCTGCAGGGAAGCCCTTCAGAGGAATGTAGTCCGGGGGTGTGGGCCATATATTTATCCCTTACCCAGCAGTGGCCTGTGAGCACAGTGCCACAGGCAGCCTATTCCTATTTGTGCAGGGACAGGTCTTGGATGGAACTTTGTCCATATATCCCAGCACTTTTTGGGGTCCATTATTCTAGGTGCCAACCAGAATTTGACCCCCAAGGGTATAAGAGCAGCCCTGATTTCCTGTACAGAAAGTCATGTGACTGATGGATGCCAGGATCTTTGTAAGGTACATCCTGTTAAGGGAACAACTGCAGTTAAATACCATAGCCCACAGTAAGACTGACAAGTCTACATCAGCTGCTGTCAATTTAAAAACAGATGAAGAAAATAGGCAAGTAATGCTGAAATATACTAGCAGGGACACTTATTAGAATGGGGTGGGGGGCTTTGTACCTAGGTTGAGGTTTGGTTAAATCGAGTGCTCGAGAGAATGTGCTCCACATTACGGCATGAAATTCCTGAGGCTGTTGTGACATATGAAGAAAAACCACGAGAGCAGTGGTTATTTGATTACCCAGCACAGGTACGGAACTAGTCATGTGATTAGAACATGGGGTTTATTTGATGTATTCAATATGTGCAACACAAATCAAATAAATAGTCAAGCGCAACAGTAATGTCACTGTATGTGCCATAGATACTGTGTTTAACCCTGAAATCTGCAGCATCACTTTTCTTAGCTAGATATTGGGTGTAACAGTAGTTGTGAGAGGGAGGTGGGCTGGTTTCTGTCCAGGGATCATGTCTGAGATCAATTCAAGGTATAAGAAAACTAGAATTATTGAGTAATGTTGAACAATTAAAGTGTTGTGGTCCCTTTTGAAATCTTGGCTTAGACTGAGACTAGCAAATGATTTAGGGTGAAATCTTGCCTCTGTTGAAATTCCCAGTGGCCTTGCTGGGCCAGAATTTCAGCCCTAGTGTTTAACACACAAGCAAGGAAATGCAGCCAATCCCCAGGAGCTGGGGAGGACCATTCTGCACAGGTTAGAGGACAAGGCGCTTAAAACCACGTGGGACGTGTCGGTAGCTTGTGTGTCTGGGGCTCCGCGCCCTACAACAAGGAGGGTGGGGGGGGGCACCACTGTGAGCGATGGAAAGATGTTCCTGGTGTGATGAGCTAAGGGAAGGCCAGCAGGCTCACGGAGAAGCCAAGAGAGCTCAGGATTTTCTGATTTCCTAAGAAACGTTTGCATGTGCCTGGGCTGGGCTTAGGTCTAGCTTTGGACCATTTTATCTTTGATTTTGAGTTTTCTAGTAAACTTTGTTTTATTTGAGACAGTTGAGTCCTCTTCTGTCTGCAGGGGGAGCAGGCAGAACTGTCCTGGAAACAGGAACTGAATCTTGACCTCTGAGGAGAGGCAGTGGGGGTCTGAAGAAGACCCCCTGCTAGGTTTCTTGGCAGAGGTATGGCACAGGGACCCTTCCCTGAAGTGCTTGTCTGAGCATTGGCCATGCTGATGCCCAGAGCATGGGACTAGAGCAAAGACCGCAGGCAAGAGCTGGGGCTGAGGGGCGCAGGTAACAGCATTGTCACTGAACATGAAATATTCTGCCACTGCTTCGTCTGTGAGCCTTTTTCTTTGTGGTTTATGGTAGATTGCGTTAACCTGCACTCAGATCTGGTGGACAACAGAGGTCGGCATTGCGTTCTCAAGACTGGAGGAAGGTTATGAAAATGCGATCAAAGATTACAACAAAAAACAGGTGTGTAGCCAGATATTTAGGATTGCACCTGTGCTGCAGCAAACTCTGTGCAGTCTCCTTAGAATAGCTTTTATCTGGCAGGAAAACTAGGCAAAATATTATGTCACTTTCCTGTGTCAAGCCATTCTTTTCTTTCTAGATTAATCAGTTAAACACACTGATTACACTACTCATTGGGAACTTAACCTCAGGAGACAGAATGAAGATCATGACAATCTGTACCATAGATGTACATGCCAGAGATGTCGTGGCAAAAATGATCCTTGCTAAGGTATAAGTTACAGGCTATGTTTTCATTGCTTTGTTCATTGGTGCTTTTGAACAAATGTTTTCCTGTAATAACTTTTATTATTTTCAAATATTTTAAAAATACTTCAAATGGAGTGGAGCAATAAAGCATGAACAAAATAGTGTTGCTTGCAAATGTAAGAGTACGTGTGATCCAGTGAGGTAACAACCGAATAGGGGTTCACAAGAGACTGGGTAATGTATACAAGTTCTTTAAACCTCAATGTGTTAAGGGTCTGGTGCCTTGTTCACATTCTGAGCACCACAATAAATAAATAACTCTTAATATATATGAGGACGCCTGGGAGAATGAATCACTAGGATGCATTTTCACTGAAAGCAGTCACAGAAAAGTAAATACATTTTCCATTGGCTCTGCAGGTGGAGAATTCTCAAGCATTCACCTGGCAGTCCCAGCTCAGACATCGGTGGGATGAAGGAAAAAAGCATTGCTATGCTAATATATGTGATGCTCAACTTCAGTATTCCTATGAATATCTGGGTAACACCCCTCGACTGGTCATTACTCCACTTACAGACCGGTACGCAAGGTTCAGCTCCTGCATCCATATCTAACATCCACGCAGTCGAGATTTGCCTTAAAACTCGACAGCAGTTGTGGGAAGTGGCAGTTTGGTAGGCTGGGCAGTGGTGGGTAGGGGACTGTTGCTGGGCATTTAGGCATGATGCACTTGCCTTGCATTTCAGCTGCTACATCACTCTGACCCAGTCCCTTCACCTGATAATGGGGGGTGCACCTGCAGGCCCTGCTGGCACAGGGAAAACTGAGACCACTAAGGACCTGGGCCGAGCTGTAGGGATCATGGTCTATGTCTTCAACTGCTCTGAGCAAATGGATTACAAGGTAGACCTCAAATGAGTGAACGTAATGAATGAGTTCAGCATTGTCAGGGAGCAGTCCTAGAAGGGGGTGGGGGTGGGAGCATGTTCAAAGTGCTGCTGCATTCTGCCTCTTGCTGGCTGTGAAAAGGCTCCTGGGGGGCCATTGCAGCCCTGAGGCTAAATTACACTGGAGGGCAAACCAACCCCCCAAAGCTCCAGGATTTAGGGAAAGCAAAGATGCTTTGAGGCACCCACTCAGAACCTCCACCCCCAACCTTCTCCCCTGCATTGTGGCTAAGGATCCTGCCCCAAAGGCTTGAGGCTGAAGCAGTCTTGCCCAGGACACACTGATTGGCAAAGTGGTGGTGACAGGGTCAGCATGAACTCTGGTCTGCTGGGGAATGGGAGCTGGAAAACTTAGACTAACTATCAGGAAAGGCTTCCTGCCAGTGAATGTATAAACCTTTGACAGTCAGCCCAGGGGAGCCAACTCCCTAGAGGTACCTGAAACGAGACAGCACAGATGGCTAGCCAATATATCGCAGGGACAAAGCCCAGACTGGCCAGGGGACAGATTAGCAAGTCTAAGAGCCTTGTTCCATCTGAGTTCATCCTGAGGCTATTAATGGTGTTGGAACCTTGGCAGGCATGAGCCCCTCGGAGACCATCTCTCGGGGAGGGGTACAGCAAACAGAGTGCACAGCAAGCTGAATTCCAATATTTTTCCTCCCCCTTATGACAAATTCAGTATCTTACCTTCCTAAGCAATGCACAATGTGTGCTGAGGGCAGCAATTGCTAGGAGATTGCATTCTCCTATTCATTTCTAATTGGCCCCTCCACCGTGCCTCTGAGTGTCCCCTGCATGAGCTGTGCTAGCTACTGCAATAGTTTGTGGCTTTGCAGCCAAAGTCAGGCTTGGGAACTCAGTGCCATGAGCAGCAGAGCCCTTTCCCACTGGTAATCCTGTCATTTCACACAGTCTGGCAGCTGGGATGAGAACACTTCCTTTCCCACTGCAGTTGCTAGGGAAAAGCCCAGGCGTCAGGGGTACCTCTCCATGCTGTGGAGTGTCATTCACACACCTGTAGTCACTGAGGGTCTATGGGAGTTCTTGCTTTGACTGCAGTGGAAGAACACTCAGTCTGTGTGTCTCAGGCATGTTTTGGCAGGAAGCTGGGACTGGAGCATTTGTTGAGTTCCTGCATTTACAGCTATCTGGACAGCACATGCTGAAACTAGAGGAAAATCCTGGGTAACTGCAAAGAAGTTTTCGCAAAGGAGGCAAGATTTCCCTACAGGAGGGGGATTTTTCCTCTCTATTTTTGAATGACCCTATGTTGTGTGAGGCTATCCTAGAGAAACAGTGTGTAGTGTAAATGCCAGATTAATTCCTTAGAACTGTTCTTTTTGTAATGAATTCCAATGGTGCAATCAGCCTTCTCCAATCACTTTGCTCTCTAGTCCTGTGGAAATATCTACAAAGGGTTAGCACAAACTGGAGCCTGGGGATGCTTTGATGAATTCAATCGCATTTCAGTGGAAGTTTTATCAGTGATTGCTGTGCAGGTAGGAAGTTTTCTCCAGTATCCAGCTATTCTTTATGTAAATTACTGTGATGTTGTGGTAAATACTCATCTGTCCTGATTGTGACAATTTCCCTATCTACTTTAGCCATTCAACAAATGCAAGGTGTTATGGGATACTTAGCATAAGTGAATGGAATTATAATAAAGATATAGGACAATTTAGGCTATGTAATTGCTCTAATATTTGTGCTCAATGCAGATATATATATACATTAGGGCTGCCAAGCAATTAAAAATATTAAGCACGTGATTAAAAAATTAAGCGCTGTTAATAATAGCATACCATTTATTTAAATAGTTTTGGATGTTTTCTACATTTTCAAATATATTGATTTCATTTACAACACTGAATACAAAGTGTACAGTGCTCACTTTATTTTTGATTACAAATATTTGCACTGTAAAAAACAAAAGAAATAGTATTTTTCAATTCACCTGATACAAGTACTATAGTGTGATCTCTTTATCATGAATGTTTATCATGAAAGTCAATGTGCTCCCTGAGAGATCTGTTCCCTCCCCCGACTCAGGCTGAGTAGCACCTTGCTACATGAAATCAATGGGACCACATAGGGAGGGCCAGATTCTGAGTCCCATCCTCAGAATAAGGAGCAGTTACTCACCCAAATAGACCTACTGAAGTCAGTGGGACTACTCGGGAGTAATTCCTAGCGCATGTAAGTACTGGAAATCACAGTCTAGGTCAGAGTAAGGGTCTCTGCATCCAGTCTGCATTCACTCAATAAGCCCTCCTGTTCATACTTAAAAGGGTTTTTAGAGTGCACAGGGCAGTGCTGCTTGGTTGATTAAGATACAAACTGTAATTTCCTACATTGTTGATACTGAATCTTCCTCTTACTTGTGTAGGTAAAATGTGTGCAAGATGCAATTCGTGCCAAAAAGAAAACATTTAATTTCCTTGGAGAGATAATAGCTCTTATACCAACAGTTGGACTATTCATTACAATGAACCCCGGCTATGCAGGCCGGACTGAATTGCCTGAAAATCTAAAGGCTTTATTCAGGTATTTGTGTGTGGATGTCTATCATCAGAACCTGGTTGTTAATTGACAGTGTGCTGATTATACACTCTGATTTGTCACTGTGCTGTACCAAGGGCTCTTTAACTTTTATTAGAGTGAGAGAGACTGTGTATGCGCAAACGCATAATGGATATAATATAAGGAAGGCACTATACTGAAAATCCAAACGCACAAAATTCCATCATCTTATAGCTCAGCTCTGTGCATATCTATGTCAGAGAAGGGGATGCAGAGAATGTACGTGTGCAAAGGCAAATTTTCTCCAAATTTGACATGGAACTTTGTGCATCTTGTTTCCTTTAGACCCTGTGCTATGGTTGTCCCAGATTTTGAGCTTATCTGTGAAATCATGCTTGTTGCAGAAGGTTTTCTTGATGCCAGACTTCTTGCTAGAAAGTTTATTACTCTCTATACACTATGCAAAGAGCTACTTTCTAAGCAGGTAATTTAATGTTAGTCCCTGGTTCCTTGAGCAGGAAGAGTTTATCTATTTTAAAATCGGACATAGATATATTTAAAAAAATCACAAGTTATTAGTAGCAACTTGGCCTGTATTTTTCCAAGCATTTTAAGCTACATTGCTGGAAAATTCCACTCAGACACTGATGTGACTTCTGACAGACTCAGCCTGCCTGCGGCATGGACGAAGGTCAGCAGGAAAATGAAGAGATGCAGCACAGTGCTTACTAGTAGAATAAAGCCTATATAGAGGATTCCATCCTCACATTGTTCATGTCAATTGACTTAAAAGCTAATGGAAATCTGCTTCCAGGGAAGCAAAACACACTACTCAGCCAAAGGTTGCTAGGGTTTCGTTCACTCCTTTGTTGAACAGAGTTTCCCCTGCAAATACACACACTTAATGGCATTTCTTCTGGGTGCTGTGGAGACTTTCTGGAGTTTGGGTTTTTTGGGAGGGTGTTGTGGGTTTTTTTGGTTCTTTTTTTATTTATTTAAAACTATTTTATTTCACCCGAATGCAATGTAAGGCTTTGCTCACTGTCTGCCAGGATCATTATGACTGGGGCTTGAGAGCTATTAAGTCTGTGCTGGTGGTAGCAGGTTCCTTGAAGAGAAGCGACCCTGGCCGTCCAGAGGATCAAGTCCTAATGAGAGCTTTACGAGACTTCAACATCCCCAAGATTGTGACGGATGACTTGCCAGTGTTCATGGGACTAATTGGAGATCTTTTCCCAGCACTGGACGTACCTAGAAAACGGGATCTGAACTTTGAAAAGGTGAATGCACAGACACGGCCCTTGCTGATCTTTGGTATTCAGATTATTTGTGGGAGGTGGCTCTTGGGTCTCCTATTTTTTCCTCAGAGGGCAACACCTGCCTGGCATGTCCTCCTGCAGCAGATTACAGCACAACAAACCTGTCTGCCTCCGTTTTCCCTCCAGAGTCCCCAGAAATAGCCTTCAAAGGCTTTCCAATGATATACAGTCCTTATAGGGTTAATTTATTACACATGTCCCATGCACATAAATCATAACAAAAGTCCCACAAGCATAATCCAGAATTCCGCAGCACAGTCCAAACAGTATATGCAACCCACCACATCCCGCCTGGTGTATCTCACCACATCTAGCTCGCCAGTCCAGCCCCAGTGTCTCTCCCCATGCCTCAATCCCAGCCTTCAGCCCTCTCTGGGCCTCCTGCTTCAGCTCTCGAGGCATCTCCCTCTGCTGCTCTCAGCCCTCTCTGGCTCAGAAAGGCCAGCAGGCTAGCCCCTCCACCAGCTTCCTAGCCCTCTGCCATTTTCAGCCTTACAGCACTTGCGCTCTAGACCAGGATAGTCAGCAAACTAGCCCCTGTGCTGGGTCCTAGACAGTTCCTCCATCTTCCCAGGGAAGGCCTGCAGATCCTCTCTCTCTCCCCCCCAGGCAGCTCTCACCGGCCCGTGTCCAGGCTCTCCCACATTTATATGGCCCAGGTGCCTTCTTTTAAACCCAACTGCAGTGAGCTGGTGAGGCACAGGCCTTGCTCTCTCTCAAAGGGCCAGTGTCACCCTGTGATATCCCCCCTTTAACTTGCACCTCACCACCCTCAAAGGCTTTGTGTCATGGTGACCCTGGGCAAGAAGAGCTTGAAGTGACTCTTTCAAGTTCTTTACTGCGGGCCAGACAGAAGGGGTAATCTCAGAATGACGTGTGGTGTGTCTGACCTGTGCGGTGCTCCTTCACCCTACCGTCCTGAAGATCAGGGACGGTCTCAAAACCGGAGCTCAGACCGTTGTGCAGTACGACTTCCTGGCTGGCCCTAGTGGAGCAATGGGTAGTGCTTAAGAGCCAACCAAGAGTGGGGCCTCCTGTATTAATTTAGATGGAATCAATGGGCCCAAAGAATCAAAAGTGTACACCCTGACCCTCTCACTGTCCAGCATTAAACAGGGTTTGGTGCGCAGACCACAGCCTGCTCAGCACCACTGAACACTTGCAGCCTTTTATTTTAGATACAGAAAAGAAGGGGGGGGGTGTTGTTTGAAATGTCAAGTATTAACCCCGGCTTTCATTTTAACAACACCCCTTATTCCCTCTCACTCTAGCTATAGAGAGTCTTAGAAAGAACCCTCTCCCCTTGTTTGACAGTCTCTGAGATGGCAATAACCGTCCGTTTTTGGGAAGAGGGGAAGTTAGCTGCAATGAGCTGGAGCTGCTGTTCTTGCTGTTGTTGCTGAAGTCTGACCCTGTTTCCTAGAAGATAAAACGAGACAAACACACACAAGAGGGGACAGTAATGAACAGTAAGGGAGAAAATGCAGCATCTGTCTCTGGTGTTGATTCCCACTTGCAGCCTCGCTGCTGGAAAGACACATGGACGGCACATGCTCTTATCAGCCACTCTGACACACTTAGCAAACTTGAACCAACATTGAGCTAGGTAGGGCACTGCCTTTAGCTGCCTCTTTCTGGTCACAGGCTGACAAAAGTGTTTCAAAATATAGTCTTGGCCAGCTAAGCAGAAGACAAAAGGAGAGGGATAGAGAAGAGAAGAAATAAAGTGAGGAAGGGAAAGTGGGGAGCAGTGGCTGAGGTGGGGGCAGGACAAAGTCTCATATCCCAGATGGTGTTTAGGATTCAGCCAGAGACAGTGGGACGGGTGAGGGTATCTGGGTCCCTCTCTTGGCTCAGACTAGTCAGGACATCTCTCAGAATTAGGACAACAGACAAAATGGTGTCATGCTGGATCCCAGAAGACGGTTAGGGGTGGCAGCCATGACAGGGAAGGTAATTCCTTCCCCTCTTTCAGTCAACATTGTGGTAGCCAGCTTGTCCCCCAAAGACTCCCCCAAAAGGGAGCGACAAGTCCTTCCATTATTGTGTCCATCAATTATGCCGAATCTCCGACACACCAATTTTGGTTCACTGATTTCCAGTCACACCCTTCTCTTGTTCACCAGGCATGCTCTTAACACAATCCTCAAGTTATTGCCGGAGACCTTTTGGTTTGGATTAGCTCAGTCTCTCTGTCTCCCTTTTCCCATCAGTGTGTGGTGTTATCCATTACTGTGACACTATATGAACATTCACTCGCTTTTTCCACAGCTGAGCTCACAATTTGGGAAGTGGGAGAATTGAAGCAAACTGCCAATCAGCACAGGGCAGAGAAAGCCCTGTTGAAACTCCTCTGGGTGTCCCATGATCCCTGCTTTGGCTGTTTCTGCAGCTGCTCCAACCAACTGGAGTCTCTTGGTGGTTCTTCCCAAGGACGTAATAGCTGCAATCTGTATAGTGACTCTGTGTTCTGTGCAGTGGCTCAGGACAAGGTCTCATATCTTTTCTGAACTTCATAGATTATTAAGCAGTCCATCCTTGAGCTCAAGCTGCAAGCAGAGGAGAGCTTTGTGCTGAAGGTGGTGCAGCTTGAGGAGCTGCTCCAAGTGAGACACTCGGTGTTTGTCATTGGCAACGCAGGCAGTGGCAAGTCCCAGGTACGGGGCAGCGGGGAGAGAGGGGGCAGACTAAATGGACAGAGATTTCTTGCAGCAGGTTTTTCCAAACTCTAGGAGCGAGTGCGCCCTTCTCCGATTAAAATACACTTCCTAGTATCCTCACTTCTCCCACCTCAGATGTCTAACGCTGACCAGGAGCAGGCAAAACCTTGGAACTATGAGCAAGCCTAATTATGACATTTCCAAAAGCAAAGTGTAATGGTAAAGGAAGGCCACTTCTGCACAGCCTCCTCCTTCCCTGGGGGCACCAGGTCTGTGCTGCTGGTAGAAGTAGTGGGAGCCACGAGCCACAACCATGTGGCCAGTGCATTACGCATAGGCAGGAAATTCATGTTCCTCCCCTGGCACCTGGGGATCCAAACCCAGTACGTCAGTCGGAGTCTTTCCACTGATTTCACTGGGTTTGGAATGAGGCCTGTAGAGAGGACAGTAGGTGCCCAGCCTGTTAGCAGGGGAGGCTAAGAGTGGAGGAGTATCAGCAAGGGGAGATTGCTGATCATTCAAGAAGGCTGCATTTCAGTTCTTCATGAAAAGAGTGGAGCTGGCACTTTCACTTCGGAGAGCCAGTTCATTTCAGAGTGAAGAGAGAGCAGTGTGCTCCAGGCTGGGAGATTGCCTGCTCTGAAGGAAACATCCATCATCTTGTTCAGCAGCTGTTCACTGGCTTTCAGCCGTTCGGAGGAGCCCAGACATTATCAGTGGTTCCAGGGCCTCCATTTGTGACATAGGATCAAAGACTATCAGATAAGGGGGAAGACTACCACTCTCTTCTGTGGCTTTCATTGCTTGGTCCTGAGAGAGCGTGTCAAAGGATGTAGATGCCTTCTTTAGAGAACCACAATCCTGTATGAGCATGTCCAGGTTTCCTTGCAGGTACTGAAATCCCTGAATAAGACTTACCAAACCTTGAAAAAAAGGCCTGTTGCTGTGGACCTTGACCCTAAAGCTGTAACCTGTGATGAGCTATTTGGAGTCATTCATCCAGCAACTAGAGAATGGAAAGATGGTAAGAAATCGACCGTCTTCCAATCAATGCACTCTAATAGTGTTTGAGTAGGTGCATTTACTGTAAATTATACTGAATGAAAATGGTGGCATTTAAAAAACCTCAGCAAGCAGTTCATTCATAACAGTACCTAAACCTTTTAAAAATGACTGTAGAAATGGGAAGATCTTTTCTTTGGCTTCTCCCTAGAATTAGAAGGGGAATTTTTTAGCAAGACTGGCAGGTTTATTGAGGAAATATTGTGGCTGCTTCTTGACCACCTCCTCCTGAACAATTTAGCTTAAATGAAGAAACCAAGTACTAGAAAGAAAAACCAAGCAAAGACACTGTTTGTGTTGGGCAGGTCTGTTTTCTACAACGATGCGAGACCTGGCGAACATCACTCACCTTGGTCCCAAATGGATCATTCTCGATGGAGATATAGATCCAATGTGGATTGAATCTCTGAATACTGTCATGGATGATAATAAGGTCAGTGCTGAGATGCTGCTGGAATTAAAAATCAGAGAACTTCACTTGAGGAGTGTTTTAAATTAACCACCTTGTGTGTGTTTCTGCTTCTGCAGAATGAAGTGGTTTTTTCTATCTGGTTGCCTTCCTTTTAGGTGCTCACCTTAGCGAGCAATGAGCGAATCCCACTAAATCCCACCATGAGACTCCTCTTTGAGATCAGCCACCTGAGGACAGCAACGCCAGCAACAGTATCCAGGGCCGGAATTCTCTATATCAACCCTGCAGATCTGGGCTGGAACCCGTGAGTTCCGGTTCACGTTCCCTGCTTTGAAGTGTGAATGCCGTGCATTTCAAAGTGCAGGATGGTTTTCCATAGCACAGCAGGAAAAGGCTTAGTACTGTTGTATTTACTTATTGCCATATGTTGAAATGTGAAATATGTCCATTATTTTGTAGTGTGGTGAGCAGCTGGATTGAGAAGCGAAATGTACAGTCTGAAAAAGCCAACTTAATGATTCTGTTTGATAAATATCTGCCTACATGTCTAGATAAACTGAGGTTTGGGTTCAAGAAGATTACCCCAGTCCCTGAAATTACTGTCATACAAACCATACTGTATCTGCTGGAATGTCTCCTGACTCCAACTAACACGCCTCCAGACTCCTCAAAAGAGCTATACGAACTGTACTTTGTTTTTGCATGTTTCTGGGCATTTGGAGGAGCAATGTTTCAAGACCAGGTTAGTGACAGCTTGTAATATAAGGCCAGTTCAACTTGGATAGTAACAAAAAATTTTCTTTTTAGATCTCTATCTCTTTGCTTAAACAGGCTGAAGTGTTGACCCCAGAGTTAATGCCACTCAATCTCCTGTCTTTTTTTAGTTTATTTGGTTCTGAAATATCTCATGCTTAGGCTAAGCCTACCGTAGAATTTGTCTGGAAAATGTTGAGGAAATCAAATAAGATTTCTGGGGTTTGTGACTGATTAAAAAAAAAGCGGTTTGTCTTTTAAATGATTTTTGATTTCTGAGTCACAGAAAACAAAAAGAGCAAAAGGGAATTTAGTTCATAGTTGCAGTGAAATGGGGGTTCTTTCCTCTTCTGCTGAAGCATCTGGTTCTAGCCTCTACTAAAGACTGACAGGACACTGGCCTAGATGGACTATGGCTCTGATCCAGTCTGGCAGTTCCTATGTTCTGAACACAAGAGCAGCATTGGCTGCCTGATCAGTGTATGAGGAGGTGTTTCAATGCCACCTAAGCATGCAGAATCCATCTTGGCTCCAAATAGCCTGTGCTGCAGAGCCTTGGGCCAGAGTGACTAACTGAACATGTCCCACAAAGGCAACAGAAACTGTATAATGAGCTTGTTTTTCTCCTCCTCAGCTGGTGGACTATCGTGTAGAGTTCAGTAAATGGTGGGTGAATGAATTTAAAACCATCAAGTTTCCATCTCAAGGGACTATTTTTGACTATTATATAGATCCAGAAAGTAAGAAATTTATGCTTTGGAATGATAAAGTGCCAACATTTGAGCTGGACCCAGATGTTCCCTTACAGGTAATTCCCCCAAATGATCTTCCTTGATTCTTTCTTTTTACTTTACTTGCTAATGTATTGCCCCCCTCCACACTGGAGTAAAGGGCGTCTTGACAAATTGTGCAAGATCTTGCAGACACAAGAACAGCATGGCATACACATGGATTATTTTATTTCCATTACTAAACCTCTGGCTCTGCAAGGTAAGTCAGTGATGTAGGTAATTTGGTCTGATATTTAGGATGCGAGATGGTAATGTACAGTGCCTTGAAAATGTTGTTTCCCTATGGACAGTGTTGGCTAGGTGAATTGTGGGAGCGGGTTGGTTTCCCTAAAGAATCTGGTCCAGTCCACTGCCACAGAAAGGCCATACTCTGATTACACTGGACAAGTCCTGTGGCTATTGTTTATTTCATACACATCTCAGGTGTCCCTCACTGTGATGTGTTTTGTGCTCTCAATCCTGTCTTTAAATACCTGTTTCTAGATATGGGGCAGAAAAACTGGGAGGGAACATATGGGAATTATGGATGCCCAAACAGGAGGGAGACTTGAGCATCTCCTGAGTGCATATTGGCTGCAGACTATTAACCCTCAGGACATGAAAAAAAGTCAGAGGGCAAATAGGGGCAAAGCATGCTGCACTCGGCTTAAAGAAAGAGTTAATTAACAATGCAAATAGCGGGAGTGGAGCTTCCTGATTCTGACTCCAGGCACCAGCTAAGTAACCTTACCCTGTACACACAAACCAGTCTTTGCTATGTCTGAGTTGCACGCTGCAGCTCGCACCTAGGGTCAGCGAAAAGTCTACAGTGCACAGCCCAAATATATCACAAGCACAGCAACCCTGCTCAGCACTGTGTGAGCCCTGGAACAAGAAGCTGAGTATAATGCTTGTCCGGTTGCCATGCAATGGGAGCATAACGAGGTCCAAAAGTTTTAATAGAAATATTGAGGCCGTATTTGCATGGGTAAGAAAATCACTGGCACAAGCATTGCAACTATTAAGTGCTGACTTCTGGGTTTCCTAGAGAGTCAGTATTTGTGGGTAAGGTAATATTATATGAGCATGTGTTGCACAGTATTCATGGTGACCTGCAGTCAGCAGTTTTGTCTTGGAAATCTGCTCCTGCTGGGAAGGAAGCAGCTCTGGGAAAGTGCTCCTCTGCAATGGTTTGCTGTGAGACTGGAGCAAAGTTGGCCTATTTCTGGGAGCATTTGCTGCTGGTTCTGGGTTTACATAGGGTCTGATCT
The DNA here is from genome assembly GCF_003597395.2 of Chelonoidis abingdonii. Lineage (NCBI taxonomy): Eukaryota > Metazoa > Chordata > Testudines > Testudinidae > Chelonoidis > Chelonoidis abingdonii. The sequence goes on from NC_133781.1 coordinate 32,005,040, forward strand.
GACAGCCCATACTCACGTGAGCTGTTCTACGTCTCCTGGGCTACTTACTGCAAGATGAAGCCTTCAATGCTCCAATACCAATGGCTGTCTTAGAGTTTAAGGAAATAGTCGCTGTAATTAACAGGCTGGTTTATCACCTGGATATGATGTGCACTGTTAGAAGATGCTCCTGGTTCTTGTGTACATTTTCACAAGCTGTCCTCTGACATTGTACACGTTGAAAACCCAAGTAAAGGGGGAAGGCCCGTCAGTGCGTTGACTGATTGCAAAGCTGTGAAGACAAGGGTTGGGTTTTTCGGAAACCTTATCTGAAGCCTGTCCAGTTCTGTAACGGCAAGCCCCGATTGTAACTGCAGAACCTTTAGAATAATCCAGCTCCGGAGATGTTCACGCACAAGCATTTCCACGTCTCACTTTAAGATACAATCTATCATCAAACCCAGTTTGGCTAAACTTGAGTAAAATAATTTATTTCATTGATGACTTTTCAACAGGCTTCTGTAGTCCATACGACAGAAACCATCCGAATTCGCTATTTTATGGATTTGCTAGTGGCAAAGAAGTGGCCTGTGATGTTAGTGGGGAATGCAGGCACAGGGAAGTCGGTCATGATGGTGGACAAATTGCAGTCTCTGAACACTGAGGACTACCTCTTGCAGGCTGTTCCCTTTAACTTCTACACGACCTCGGCCATGCTGCAGGGTAAGGTGCTGAGTCAGAAACAGCCTGAAAACAGGCTCATCGTACTGGGAAGCGATGACTGCACAAGTGATTGGATTGGTGTTGCTGTCGTTCTGCAGCTATTCTCGAGAAGCCCTTGGAGAAGAAATCCGGGAGAAACTTTGGTCCTCCAGGCACAAAGAAGCTTATTTACTTCATAGATGATATGAATATGCCTGAAGTGGACAAATATGGCACAGTAGCTCCTCATACACTGATCAGGCAGCACATAGACCATGGGCACTGGTAATTGTGTAGCTAAACTCTTCGGCTGTTTCATCCATGTGTTGAATTACTCTTGCTCAGATTATGCTACTGTGGTGATGAGGTCTGTGTGTCTGTCTAAGGGGTGTATCTGGCCCATCACCAGTGTATCTGTGTGCCTGATAATCTTTGGTGTATTTATCCCCACAAGGTATGGCAGGGCAGTGCTATTAGCCTCATTGTACAGATGGGAACAGAGGCACAGAGAGACTGAGAGAGTTGGCTAAGGTCACACAGGCGGTCTGTGGCAGAGCAAGGAATTGGAACTGGGGCTTCTGAGTCTTAGGTCAGCACAATTGAAGTACACAAAGAGAATGATCCATAACATAGCAGTTCTGGATCATGAGGTCTCTAGAGACCAGGACAGTCCAGAATTGCCAATAGTGAGCCCAGTGTGAGCCCTGCTAGAAGTGGTGCCCAGTGGCATTGGAGCAGCGGGTCCATCTCACTGGCCTTTCCTGCTTTTACTCTTAGGCCAGATCTACTCTATAAATGTATATCGGTATAACTCCATTGCTCAGTGATGTGAAAAATCCAACCCTGAAGGCATGCCATTGTATTGACCTAAGCCCTGGTGTAGATAGCACTACGTTGATGGGAGAGCTTCTCCCACTGACACAGCTCCCGCCTCTTGCAGACAGGATTAACTATGCTGCCGGAAGACACTCTTCCATTGGCCTATTAGTGACTTCACTGAAGTGCTGTAGCAGTGCAGCTCTGCTGCTGCAGTGTTTTAAGCTTAGACCTGCCCTGAGTTGTAACTATTTTCTGGACAGCAAAAAATTTCTTTTCCTGTGCAGTAGATATTATGCTCTGCCAAGAGAGGAAACTGTGCGCAGATGATCATCTCCCCTGGATCTTCTCTGTAAAGGTGTCTGGGAGGGATCAGTGTGTATGAAAGTTGTTTGGGGCAAGGTTCATACTACAGGAGGGACAGCTCCTTTAGTCTTCAGAGAATAAAGACATGTACACATCATTCTCCTTCACCTGCTGTCTAGGTATGACAGAAACAAGCTGACATTAAAGGACATTCACAACTGTCAGTATGTAGCCTGCATGAATCCAACCTCTGGATCCTTTACGATTGACGCCAGACTTCAGGTATGCAATGGAGAAATGATTGGGTTGGGCTTTTGTTAGCTTCAGTCTCAGTGGTAGCCACTCACTTCACCAGCAGTTTGACTCCCAGTAGATTTTACCTCCTCTCCCCTTGTATGGGGCCTTTGACACTAGTAGAAGGCTGGAGTGTCTAGTTTGTGGTGTCTGTGTCTGACACCCACCATCTCACTTGCTGTGGTGGGTGCATTTCCAGGCAATGTGTGTCCTGGCAAGTGGAAACATGGGGGTGCTGATGGAAGTCACACCCTCTCCTGACAAGTTTGGTTATAATTGCTTTGTTTTAGCGACACTTCTGTGTGTTTGCTGTGAGTTTTCCTGGCCAAGAAGCACTTGTGAGCATTTACAGCACCATCCTTGCACAGCACATGGCAATCCGTAACATCCCAGTCCCCACTCAGAAGATCCTGTCACCGCTAATTGCGGGAGTGCTAGGTAAGCAGCAGTAGCACATGAATGTTTAGAAAGGCAGCGTTATATAGGGCAGATGTCTATCTTCGTTTTTTCACCAGTATCTATCATACCTGTTGTACCAGTGTTTGTAAACTGCACACTGTGTCGGAAAGAGAGGGCAAATAACCACCTACTGAAAAGTCCTGTGCAGCACTTTGAAACTGTACAGCATATTGATTATGCCTCCATGTGGGTGGAAGGGTGAGCGACTCAAAGCACTAGGCATCGCCCCACCTCTGTTCCCACGAAAATGGAAATTTTACCAGTGACTCAAAGGAAGCAGAGTTAGGTCAGTGCTGAGCACATCTGAAAATCCCACATGAAATGTTTAGAGAGAGAATGCGTGTTCGGACTGCAGCACCACTGTACTGCTGCTCCTTGACACCAGTGCCTTGGGGGCGGGAGAGGGGCAGCAGAGAGCTGCACTAGGCATTGGAGAGGGGACCATGCACCGCTTGCTCAGAATCAGTGCAGGAGGGAGTGCTGCTTTGCTCCCATGAATGGGATGGGGGGGGCAGTCTGCAGGGGGACTAGGAATCTACAACTCCATGTATCCCATGGCCACTAACTACACATGACAAGTGCCGGTCCTGTTGCTTAACGTGCCCCTAGGAAGAGCTCAGATGCTATGGCACTAGAAAAGGTTCAGAAAAGGGCAACTCAAATGATTAGGGGCTTGGAACGGGTCCCATATGAGGAGAGATTAAAGAGGCTAGGACTCTTCAGCTTGGAAGAGAGGAGACTAAGGGGGATATGACAGAAGTCTATAAAATCATGAGTGATGTGGAGAAAGTGGATAAGGAAAAATTATTTACTTGTTCCCATAATATAAGAACTAGGGGCCACCAAATGAAATTAATGGGTGGCAGGTTTAAAACAAATAAGAGGAAGTTCTTCACACAGCGCACAGTCAACTTGTGGAACTCCTTACCTGAGGAGGTTGTGAAGGCTAGGACTATCACAGTGTTTAAAAGAGAACTGGATAAATTAATGGTGACTAAGTCCATAAATGGCTATTACCCAGAATGGGTAAGGAACAGTGTCCCTAGACTCTGTTTGTCAGAGGATGGAGATGGATGGCAGGAGAGAGATCACTTGATCATTGCCTGTTAGGTTCACTCCCTCTGGGGCACCTGGCACTGGCCACTGTCGGTAGACAGGATACTGGGCTAGATTGACCTTTGGTCTTACCTGGTACGGCCATTCTTATGTTTCTTATGGTGAGGAGGCTGGGATAAGAACCTGGATAGAGCAGAATGGAACAGAATTCCTCCCTGTGCACAGTGGTTATGGGACCAGCGCAGGCTGCTGCTTCATGGTCTGGGGAGCTGAAACCTTGCCCCAGAAACCCAGCCCTGTGTCCCCAGCTCATTACAAAGTGCAGGTTTTAACCTGGGGCTCTATTGTCCTGTTTCTCTTGCTGAGTGCTGGATGTTTAATGTTACATACACAGATCACTATCTATGCCACTGGCAGCACCTGCAGCTTCATGTGCATCAGTAGGATCTTGGGTTTCTCAGCACCTTGGAAATGAGGCCTTTTATTAGGTGCTTAAATATGGATTTAGTGCTTATCTGTAGAGACCCACGTTTGGGAAATCTTGGCCATCTTGTTGATGCTCCTGCTGTACGCGATACACTATTTTTACTAGCATCAGGATGAGTAGCCGTAAAACACAGTTGGTAAAGTAAATGGTCTGTGAAACTACAGACTCCACTCCCATTTTAAATAAACTTACTATCCAGTGTACAAAACCTGTGAGTGAATCATTAGTATTTCTTTGTATTACACACATTTGTAAAGCTCCCCTGACAATACCATGAATGATACAATACTCTTATGAAAAGGATCTGGTTTAATTATAATTCTGTCTAAGTTCTTTAACACGTATACTGGTTTCAAGAAACCTCTTGTTTCATAGTTGTTCCATGTTTGTGGTGGTTAGGCTCTGTGTTTTTGCAGTGGCTTTAATTCAGGTCAAGTTTCAGCTTCCTCTCCACCTTCCTATTTTGTGTCTCACAACCTGATGAATAAATTTTTTGGGGGGTGAAATGGTCCAGGTGTGGTCTCAATGAAAAGATGATTCTGTTTTAAAGTTTCAGCAAAATTGATTCTGTTGCTTAGAGTTTAGAGTGAGCGTGGGCAGGGCCAGCGCAACCCATTATGTGACCTAGGCGATTGCCAAGGGCGCTAACATTTGGGGGGTGGCAAACATGGCAGCCGGATCTTCCGCCGCCTGTGTCGGGGGTGGCATTTCGGGGGCAGGACCTTCCACTGCCTAAGGCGGCAAAAAGGCTGGCAGCACTCCTGAGCATGGGAAAAAAATCCACTTTTCTCATCTTTGCATTGAAATTGCATGGTAATTTCACTGAAGAATGATGAAGCTAAAATTTCAATTTTGGTTTATTTGATAAACTTCAGAGAGGAAGAAAACTCAAGCCATGTTTGAAGAAAAATAATTCCATATTTTAAAATTTGTACTCTTTGGGTATCCGGCTGCTCTCATATACAGGGTGTTTTCCCATAAACAGCCTTACATCAGAAAATTACATCATCATTTCTGCCTACGGCCATCAAATTTCACTATGTCTTCAACCTCCGAGACCTCTCTAACATATTTCAGGTACAGTGTATTTTATTTCAGTTATTTCATTTTAATTTATGTCTGTCTTATCTCTCTCTACCACTTTCACATGTATCATAGATTCTAGGACTGGAAGGGACCTTGAGAGGTCATCGAGTCCAATCCCCTGCCCTCATGGCAGGACCAAATACTGTCTAGAACATCCCTGATAGACATTTATCTAACCTACTATTAAATATCTCCAGAGATGGAGATTCCACAACCTCCCTAGGCAGTTTATTCCAGTGTTTAACCACCCTGACAGTTAGGAACTTTTTCCTAATGTCCAAACTAAACCTCCCTTGCTGTAGTTTAAGTCAATTGCTTCTTGTTCTATCCTTAGAGCCTAAGATGAACACGTTTTCTCCCATCTCCTTATGACACCCTTTTAGATACCGGAAAGCTGCTATCATGTCCCCTCTCAGTCTTCTCTGTTCCAAACTAAACAAACCCAATTCTTTCAGCCTTCCTTCATACTGTTCTCAAGACCTTTAATCATTCTTGTTGCTCTTCTCTGGACCCTCTCCAATTTCTCCACGTCTTTCTTGAAACGCAGTGCCCAGAACTGGACACAATATCCAGTTGAGGCCGAACCAGCGCAGAGTAGAGCAGAAGAATGACTTCTCGTGTCTTGCTCACAACATACCTGTTAATGCATCCCAGAATCATGTTTGATTTTTTCGCAACAGCATCACACTGTTGACTCATATTTAACTGTGTTCCACTATAACCCCTAGATCCCTTTCTGCCGTACGCCTTCCTAGACAGTCTCTTCCTATTTTGTATGTGTGAAACTGATTTTTTTCTTCCTACGTGGAGCACTTTGCATTTGTCATGCCCCTGCCATCTTTTGCTGTTAGCTTTCTCCAGAGCTGGCTCTTCCATTCTGGGCAGCAATCAAGAAACTAGGACTGACAGATTTGTATGTTTGGCAGGGACTGTTGTTCTCCACTGCTGAATGCCTTAAAACTCCGATTGACCTCGTCCGGCTCTGGCTACATGAAGCTGAGAGAGTGTATGGAGATAAGCTCATTGACGAGAAAGATAAAGAAAGCTTTGGAAGAGTTCTAGGAGCTACCTGTAAAAAATACTTTGATGTAAGCCATGTTTTGAAATACTAAGAGCTTTTATGTTTGAGGTGCTGAATCTGTGATGGTGACAGAACTGGGTTCAGCGGTGATGTTTAAATCATTTAAATTGCACCTTCCAGCTGCTTGGAGTGTAAATTAGAACCAGTTTAGACCCACTATCAATATGTAATTTATCCTCATACGTATTGCCTCCGGAGTTGACCCATAATCTGACTTTCAGGATGGGAATTAGAGTGCGTCTCAGAAATGTCATAAGGTGCTAGCTATAGAGTTCATGGCAAGCATGGCTACCAGTTAGTAACCGCTCGCTGTGAATGGTTCTCATGGCAGTTAGAACTGTACTCTCCCAGAGGTTATTTCACTGTGTATATTCCAAACCTAGCTCTCGTCACATGAATTATGAAAATCGACCTTTGCAAATGGGCTTCCAGTTCTTGCTGGCCTGTGCCTGGATTGTATGTCCTTTTCATTTCCAGAATGGCAGGTTTGGTAGGTGCTGCTGAAGACTACCTGGCCATTGTTTTTCTTGACCACGGTTGATGTCCAGTTCAGGACTGGAGGGTGTGGGAGACAAAGACGAGATGATAGCACATGGCCTCAGCCCAGATGGCGGATTGCGGCCCAGCAAGGAGCTGGAGGTGACAGCCTGGATAGCCATCAAGATGGAGGAATCCTCAGCAGTGATGGAGAAGGGAGGGAGGGAAGAGCTTGGGGTATCACCGTGTTCCTGTTTGAACTTCTGGCTGGACATCCAGGACAAGAAGTGGAACTGAGAGGTCCGGAGGAAAGGGAGAGTTGAGGGTTAGTGGCAGAAGTAATAATGGGCTGTGAGAGCATATGTGGTCATTCAGCATTGGGGTGGAGGGCCTGATCCTGCAACTGAGTGTGTGCAAGGACACCGCTGTGCCCACACAGAGCCTCATTGACTTCAATGGGGCTCTGTGCATAGGTGCACCCCAGTGTCTGTGTCGTCAGCTGCAAGGTCGAGGCCCTACCCTAGAAATAAGGTATTTTTTGGATGGACTGAAACTTTATGCTGTGGAGTAAAACTATCCCCTGGCTGGAGGGATCAGGTCTTACATTTTCCCACACCCAGCCCTTGTGCTTGTGAAAGGACTGCAGCACTTGGGTAGGAGATGCAAACAGGCTGGGGGCACCCTAGTGGAAAGAGGGCGGCCAGTCGCTGTGGAATGTATCTGTTATCTGTTTCTCTCTAGGAACTTGGTGAGAATCTGCTGTTTGCAAAGCCCAACATTTACTGTCACTTTGCCCAGGGCATTGGAGAGCCCAAGTACCTCCCTGTGTCAGACTCCGGGTACCTGAACAAGCTGCTAGTGGAAGCCCTGGAGACGTACAATGAGGTCAATGCTGTGATGAATTTGGTGAGTAACAGTGTGAACTGGCAGCAAGAGTGAAATGCTAGGGCAAGAGATTTCTCCTAGCCTTTTGGAGTGAAATGGGACTTTTTTACACCTGTGCTTTCTGTGCTTCATATGCTTTTCATTTTGAGGTAGTGGAGTTCATTGCAAGCTCTTATGCTGGTTCAGACTAGCAAAGGCCTCTCCTGTCTGCTCTGTTCAGGTGCTGTTTGAAGATGCCGTGTCTCACATTTGCAGAATTAATCGGATATTAGAGTCTCCCCGAGGGAATGCCTTATTGGTGGGAGTAGGAGGGAGCGGAAAGCAAAGTCTTTCCCGACTAGCAGCCTATATTAGTGCTCTGGATGTATTTCAGATCACACTGAAGAAAGGATATGGAATTCCTGACCTCAAGGTTAGCACTGGCTTTTCTTCACCCTTTGCTGGGGCAATCCAATCTGCTCACGAAAAGAAGACATGATAAATGGTGCTAAAAGCCTGCTAGGCAAGCGCCTCCCATTGATCTTATGGCCAAAAATAGGCTTGTAAAGGCTTCATGTTCTATTCTCTGATTTATGCTGGCATCCACTCTGGGCAAGGCACTCTCCAACCCTCCGGAAGGAGTCCCTGCTTTGCGGCGCTTACACTTGAGAGACCCACACACAGAAGTGACTGGGGAAGGGGAACAGCAATAGGCAATTTCTATACACATCCACTCAGGTCCCTGTAAGCAGCACAGCAGAGGTGGCTCTTTAAGAGGGATTTAAACACACACGGGCAAGGGCCGTGCAATGAGCTCGCAGGGCTTGGACTGTGCACGGGGTGGGGGATCACATGGAAAAAGGGACAGAGGGGCTGCAGGAGAAGCTGATCACTGGGCAGATGAGACAGGGAATATTGTAGCGTACTGGGGCAAGAGGTGGGGTCCCAATGCTGGTCTCATTCCACTCAGCTGATTTCTGGATTTAACTCATGCAGTTTCAGATGAACGGCTTGAACTGGTTGCTTTCTGTAGATGCCAGTGAACAAGAGGCATGTGCCAGAAAGCATCCACCTCAGTCCAGCACAGTGGGCTGCTCAGGTCTCTGCAGGCAGTCAGGCAGTATTCCTACTCCAGTGTCTGCAATAGCGATTGCTGAGTTACCAGCTTTGCTGGAAGGGCAACTAGGCTTTGGGGGTCAGGAAAGGAAGAATTGGGCCCAAACAGAGAGGGGAGGTTGTACCTTTACTAATAAAGGAAAGAACCAGGTAGAAAATAGATTAACAAACAAGGGATGTATTAGCAACCACAGGGGAAATGTCACCGTACCCTTCTCCCCTCACTGGATCTGCTTCTGCTAGTGTGTAATTGCTTCGGCCTCCAGCACCAAACGCTCACATTGAACAAAAGAGTGGCAATGGCAGTGGAAGAGCCATACTGCCAGAGCAATGAGCCAGGCCAGCACTCCAGCTTGGGCTACTGGTGCACTTTTCTGGGGGCTGAAGGCGCTTGGCTTTCAGCCTGTCTCACACTGGGGCATCCCTTAGGTAGATTATCTCCAACATACACCCTTTGGTGACTCGTTCCTGTGTAGGCACACACTGCAGACTAGGGCCCCAGACCCTGTGCATATGCACAGAGCAGTTTGTAGGGTCAGACCCATTTCACGCTTCCAAGTTACTTTTGGCAATAGCGGTACAAGAAATAGGCATGTTTAACCCATGTGCAAGAGTTCTCTAAGAAGTTGTTCAGATGTGTTTGTGCACAGCAGGTGTGGCATCTAGTGACCATGGGAATCCTCACAACTCTGTGTTCTCTGGACACATGTGACAGTGTAGGAGATTAACATGCTTTACCATGAGTTCTCAAAGCAGTTATGCAGAAGAGATGTCCATCTACCTTCCTCCTGTGTAAGAAAAGCCAGAATTACTCTGCCTGCCTCCACACACTGTTTGGACAGAGCAGTTCTGGACTTATTGAGATTGACTGTCCTGATCACAAGAAGGGCGCTTGTGCCAGCTCTAGGCTTGTAGCTGCTGAGTCTCACAACTGCCCCCTGAACAAGAGACTCCTTATTCCCTCCTGCATCAGTCAGTCCTGTTATCTTTTTATGCTAGGAAGAGATGTTCCTACCCTAACCTAGACTGAGGTGCTTACTGTAGAAGAACTAATAATTATAACGTGATTAATAAGACAAGTTTCTGGGTGACAGAAGCGTAATGGTTTCTGTCTTTTGCACTAGCTGGATCTGGCCTCTCAGTATATCAAAGCAGCTGTGAAGAATACACCCACCGTATTCCTAATGACAGATTCACAGGTTGCTGAGGAGCAATTCTTGGTCTTGATCAATGATCTCTTAGCCTCTGGAGAGATCCCAGGACTCTTTCAGGATGACGAAGTGGAAAATATTATTGGTGCCATGAGGCCACAAGTGAAATCTCTTGGAATGCAAGATACAAGGGACAACTGCTGGAAATTCTTTATAGACAAAGTCAGGCGGCAGTTAAAGGTAGGAGTGAGTCTGTTTAGAATGTGCATGAGCTCCCAGCAATTCTGACTTTGTCTTAACCCCAGATCTTTTTGGGACCAGTGCCCAGGGATTGCTATCTGTCTGGTTGTATTATATTGTGATAACTTTTAGTGAAACCCATGTTCAAAGTAACCTCAGCCCAGCCCCTAGATGTATACCTCCACGCTCGTGAGTGTGCAATTTTTGCCTTCTAAATAGTTACACATCTCAGAACTGTGTGTGTGTAAACAAACTGTGCTCGCTCCCAGCGGGTAGCTGGCCATCTAGAGATGGAATTTCAAAGAATTCAGTATCCAGCAGTATCAAGCACCTAAGTGGGAGCTGATGTTTTAAGGATCTGGTCCCGCAGGTGAGTGCTGAATTCTTCTGACGATATGGCCCCAAATCCACAGACCTTGGGGGCATGGTTTTGGGCATGTAGACTGAGAGGCTGTTTGGGGATGTAGACGAGCAGACACCCCCGCGGCATCTCCTGCTGGTTCTCCTGGGACTTAGCTCAATCCAGCCCAGATCGCCCTCTGCAGGCTGGTGATCCACCTTCTAGCTACTGGCCCCCATGTCCCTCTTCTCCAGGGTGCTACCCCTCCCAGGGGAACCCCCACCCCACTATCCCCACTTTGCCTCAGTATTGGCTACTGTCCAGTCTCCATCTGGGTCTCTGTTCATGGGGGCAGACTGCAGTATCAGCCACTCATCATCAGCAAAGGGGTTTGGACCTGCTGCATTTGCCTACCCCTGGGCTGCCCCCTGCAGTCTCCAGGACCTCTTGGCCTTATGCTAGGCCACAGCCTGAGGCTTTCCAGGCTGGAGCTCCCCAGCTCCTCTGCCTTTCCCCAGCCCTGTTCCACTCTAGGTACCTTGTCTCTAGCTTCTAAGCAGCCAGGCCTTCTCCCTCTACAGGCAGAGGGAGACTGCTGAGCGCCTAGCTCCCAGCCTCTTTACAGGGCCAGCTGGGCTCTGATTGGGGCATGGCCCAGCTGCAGCTGCTTCCCTCAATCAACCCAGCTCTTTCCTTCCACAGTCCCAGCCCTCTGCAGGGCTGGCTTTAACCCCTCAGGGCAGGAGCGAGTAACCACCCCGCTACAGGGGATAACTTGTTGGTTGGGTGCTGGAGTTTACTACTCTTCACAGTGGTAAAGAGTGAAGTCGGAGTTAATGCTTCCATGCCTATTAACCTACCATTTAGATGTTCCTGCCCTGATGCTGTCATGTTCCATTCCCAGGAGCATATTTTGATTGTCACATCCAAATCTGCATCTCTCTATTGCGAGTGGCTGTTATACATGTGGGACCAGGTCACCTGCTGCGCACCGTTCTCGCTCAGTGCAGCAAAGAGGGGCTGAATCTCCCTGATTTTCTGCCTAGCCTGGGGAGCCATGAGTCAGTGGAGGATAGCTGGAGATCAGTATGCCCCATCCACACCTCCTCCCCTCCCCACCCAACATGCCTCTGTGCCAGGGGCTGCAGAAGTGGTATTAGGGCTGATCACACTGACTTTACCAGGACTCCCACACACCAGATGAGAGAGAGAGCTCAGATATTATGGTGATGGGAAGCAGTCTCAAACTGTAATGTAGATAGAACCAGACTCCATCCCCCTGGTGCCTCCAGAGCAGTGTGGCAGTGAGCTGGCCCATGTATCCTTGCACACAGGGAAGCGACTCTGCACTGGGTTATGCTTAGCCCATGTGATGTGATAAACGCAAGTAGTAAATGTGCACCAGGTTCTCTCCCACGCCAGCAGCACAGAAGGATTGTACCCTGGCCAGATGTCTCCAGCTGAGGTGTGTGCTGGCTTTAAGGAGTCCACAGCTGGTGTGGAGACAGCAGCTCTAGTAGAGAGTGTGAAGGGACCAGTCTAGAGCACCACTGCGCTGCGGTGACCCTGGCTCCATGGGGGATACAGACAGCTGGCATTGGTTAGAGCAGCCTTTCAGCTGCATTACACCAAGCCAGCACAGAGCTGGCTGCAAGGTCGGGCAAGGAGACCCCCAAGCTGTGCTGAACAGGTGCTGGGTGCAGCAGGACATCTGGCCCCTGTATTCATCTTGCTGTTTTGATGCCAGCTTGTCACATGTGCTATGGTCCCAGGTCATCCTGTGCTTCTCTCCTGTGGGTTCTACGCTGCGGGTACGTGCAAGGAAATTCCCTGGAGTGGTCAACTGCACGGCCATCGACTGGTTCCATGAATGGCCTGAAGATGCTCTGGTGTCCGTCAGCGGCAGATTCTTGGAGGAAACAGAGGGAATTGAGGTGAGCAGTTGCCTGCTTGGCCTGAAGTGCTGTGGTCCCTAGCAGCCGGTGTCATGAACCAGTCTGATGGGCAAGGATTGAGCCATCAGCCAATCTCAGTGCACTGGCTGCTTTGCCCTCCTCACGCCCAGGGGTATTTGACCCAACTGCAAACATGAGAACCCTTGGAAAGCTCCACTGCTGCTTTTCTGCATCATTTTAGCTGAATTCAAAGATGTTCAGATTCTGTAGAAACCTCGGGCTGTGAATTTGTACACAGAATTCATAGTATGAAGGAAAGGAACAGCTACAGCTTTCTTGCCAAGCACAGATGGTGGATAAACCTTCTTCTCTCTTTTTCCCTTTGTTTCCTGTCAAACACACACACAGAATACCCAGGGAAATCCAATAGTTGAAAAAGCTGGACCCTCTGCTAATGCACCAAAGGTTATCTGCAGAACATACAGAATCTGAGGAATGCAAAAGTTAAGGCCCTGAATAATAATAATTTTGATAACTTCCCTCATATTTTCATTGATTATTCTGATATTTTATGTGCAGCAATACCTTGGGCAAGTTGGTGTTATTTTGCCTACCCTGGGTGTTGGTATTTAAATAAGTAACTTTCACGTTACATGAAGGTAGGGGTTTGCATTGAATGTCTATAACGAGCCTGTATTTAGTAATGGGGTAACTGATGGCATGTATGGGTCCTATTGCAGCCAGAAGTCAAGATCTCCATCAGTCAATTTATGTCCTATGTCCACAAAACGGTAAATGAGATGTCCAAAGTCTACCTAGCCACTGAGAGGCGCTATAACTATACAACACCGAAAACCTTTCTGGAACAGATCAAACTTTACCAGAATCTGCTCTATAAAAAGAGAAGAGAGCTCATTGCAAAAATCGACAGGTTGGAGAACGGTTTAATGAAACTTCAGAGTACTGCTTCCCAGGTACGTGTGTCCAGGGACACTTTCACCCAGCCAGTCTGAGCCTGAGGTTTTGGTGGTCAGTGCTTGGGGCTGCTAGTGAGATATGAAATGTTCTAGCTCTCTTAATCTTGGCAGAGACCAGGGTCAGTTACAGCAAATGGGCAGGGAGCCCATGTCTGGGATCCATCCCCATTCCGTGTGCTACTGCAAGTCCCACTGCTTTTGTTCTCTATATTGGAAACACTGGGTGAGCAGTGACATCTTTATTGGGGTGGCCTTGAGAGCCCCATTCTGCCAGGGGCTGCACACTCATCACAATGACTGTCCCTGCCCCAGACGGTTCACAGCCTTAACGTGATGAGAGACAACAGACGCAGCAAGGCGGGGAGGATGTGGAATGGTGAATGATCTGTTTGGTATAACTGAGCAGTGGTCCTGGTGCTCCCCTTGCCTCTTTCTGTCTCCTTTACGACTTAAAACCATCTTTTCTCTAAACAGTTCAAAAACAGCCATAGATACCAGGCATTGCCTTCCTGTGCAAATTACCTAGCTGTTTTCCTGTGTCTGGGGGCAGACTGTTCCTATTCCTACTGTACTCTGTACAGGTTGATGACCTAAAAGCCAAACTTGCTGTCCAAGAGCTGGAGCTGAAGCATAAGAATGAGGACGCAGATAAACTGATCCAGGTAGTAGGTGTTGAAACTCAGAAAGTGAGCAAGGAGAAGGTGATTGCTGATGAGGAGGAGCTGAAGGTTCAGGTCATTAACACGGTATGTTCACATCTCCCAGGACAACAGTGCATTTAGCTATAGCTTCTCTCCTGCCATGGCACCACCGCAAGAGGGTCTGTGACTAGGGACATCAGCTACTGACTAACAGAGAAAGCTCCTCTGATGGGGCTGCCCAAGTGTATGTTCTGAAGGAGCTTCAGTTCATCCCTGCTGCCAGCTGCTATATTGCAACAGGGGAAATAAAGCTGGAGAGACAGAACAACTTTTCTTCCAAACTAATATTTAGTGGCCAAGACCCTGAAGCCTCGGCTTGGTCCCCAGCCCAGTGAGCTACATGCATGCAGCCCGGCAATGGCATGGCTGCAAGGGTTCCTTTACACACCCAGCTCTTGCTGCTCCCATTCTTCCCTGGGCGGCTGCCGAGAAGTGTTGGTTATTACTGTACTTTGGGAAGGCTCCTAGGGCCCAACCAGGTGAGAAAACAAGGTTACTCACCTTAGTAACTGTTGTTCTTCGAGATGTGTTGCTCATATCCATTCTAGTAGGTGTGCGCGCGCCGCGTGCACGTTCGTCGGATACTTTTTACCCTA